>NW_027635654.1:0-50423 GCF_903797595.1 Erithacus rubecula | reverse complement strand
ATGAAGGACATGAAAAACCTGAATATTGGTGACACAAACAGAGGGAAATGTCAATATTTCTTCTTCTGGCACTGTACAATTGCAGGTAATTCCTGCTCTCTTGCGGTAGGAAAACTTTGACATTTCTTAAAAATACTCAAATGATGGAGCTAATCACCCCACAAACTGCAGGTCTTGTACAGCCCTGGAGGTCTCCTGTCCCAAAAATACATGCTTTTATCTAAAACAGGGATCAGCATTGTCCCAGGATCATCAGAGAGCTGAGTTGGAAGAGACCTCAGCAATTCAGCAGCCCAATCTGTAAGAAACAGCCTCAAAACAAGTGTTTCAAGGCTTGATGTGGTCTGAATTTGAAAATCCCAAAGGACAGGGATGGGGAAGCTCAATTCCAAGGAAAGGGGTGTACTGATACTTACAGGTGTTAATAGACACCTTCTCAGGGTGGCCAGAAGCCTTTCCTACCAGAACTGCCAAAGCACTAGAGGTCACCAAAGTACTGTTACAAGAAATAATACCACGCTTTGGAGTTCCAGCCACACTATCCTCGGACAGAGTACCACATTCCATTTCATTTCAAAGAGAATTAGTCACCTGTTTGGTATAGATTGGGAACTTCACACCCCCTATCACCCTCAGTCAAGTGCCCAGGTAGAAAAAGTGAATAATTTGATTTGAATTTGAAACAGCAAATTGCAAGATTAGGACAAGAAGCTCAATTACCTTGGCCCCAGGCTCTTCCATTAGCATTGTCGTGGATTCAGAGTAAACTGAGGGCAAAAGAGAAACTGAGTCCTTTTGAGATTCCCTATAGAAGGCCATATGGGGTACAACAGGGAACACTGGCCCAAGTAGGGGAAGAAACCCTACACAGGTACATGGTGACCCTGAACAAACTCAAAGAAATTGAGAAGCATATGGCTGGAGCTTGGATCAGAGAACTAGATGGCCCAGTACATGACACACAACCTGGAGATTATGTGTATGTTAAGTCTTTTACAGAAAAGACTCTGGAGCCTCAGTGGGAAGGAGCATTACAGGTGCTTCTCACCACTAATACTGCAATAAAGATTAAGGAACAGAAGGATTGGATTCATCATATCGAGTAAAGAAGGTTCCAGAAGCTCCTTGGAAAGCAACACTGGGTGATAATGAACTAAATTTGAAATTTACTTGAGAAAGATGAATAGATTTTGGATAGAAATGTTAGCCTGGAGAACTGTATTTCTCATGATTATGGCCATAACTGTGAACAAAGTCAATGCAACACCACATATATATAGTATAACTGGGAGAGTTTTTTTTCCCATGTAAAAGCTAATGACGCCTACTCCGGTAGGATGTTATCCCAAATGATGAAGGTTACCAATGCAACTGTTGGGGAAGGGAGAAAAGTTTGGGGTTGTGAATAAGCATTTGTTCAGGTTGGATTTCATAAGTATCACCAGAATCCTATGAACGACTTTGAATTGATTCTGTATGTTGTGAGACCTGTTTGTCTACCTGTCCTGAGTTTAGACTTAAAATTGAAGGTGTGCAGTTAAGGGGTATAGGTTAGATTACAATATTATTCAGGATTGCGTTGAACCCCAAATAGATGAGACTGCAGAAAATCCATTGACCCAGAGACCAGAAGAAACCACAGTCACTCGAACCCAAACTACCTCAAGGAGAACAATTCAGCCAATAATTACCAAAACTGGACCTTGTACTATTAAGAGAGTAGGGACCCAAAGATGATTACTGAATCCAGAGTGGTCCCTGAAGAGAGTAGAAATGGAAATACAAGTAAATGCTTCTGCTATACAATAAGAATGTACCCCAATCCTTACCACTTCCTTTATGGATTGGACCACTTGGTTACAGAAACATGCTGCTGATATGCTGAGACAGAAAAGAGATTTTACTGGGATACTAGGGACAGGATTGGGAATCTTGAACACTATGGACTCAGAAGTGTTAATGAATAAATTTGCTGCAATTGGTAGCGACACAGTTAAATTACAACAACCTCTACAATCTTCTCTACTAGCCTTAGGTACTACACAGTGGAAATTTTCCAAAATGTTACCAGAGTGGGAAAGTATAGAAGAACAAGACCACAGAATAATAGTGAATGCAATGGGAGCGGCTAATGAAAACATGTCCTTAGCCCTTGCATGTGTACAAGCACAATTATGGATGTGATCTGTAGCTGACTCGATTATCAGGGAAGATGGTAAAGGCACATTCCCTGTGGAGATTCGCAGAATAGTTTGGGATAATGCTTCTGATTTAGAAAAAGAGCTCCAGTCATGGTGGGTCCTAGTTAATTTCACTTATGATCCTGTAACAAGTATGGTAACTGCCTTTGTTCTAACTATACATAATGCATCAGTGAATCTGACACATCCAATAATTACCTTAGGATTGAACCATGAAGGAGCCATCCTATTCCCTTCTGAGCACAGGAAATGGGCACAGAAGGCCAAAGGGAAATGGCAGACTATTTATATAGATTCTTGTACATTGAGGAAACAATTGGGGTTTATATGTGAAGGAAGCATAAATAATGACCAAGATACCCGTCTGGATACAGAGAAAAGCATTTGCCACTTTGAAGTTCACTTGGCCAACCAGACAAGCTTACTTGTTCACAGAGGCCAGGATTGTGTGTGTCTCAGAACACCATGCTCCACAATTCGGGTAGACGAATTAGCTATAAATGAGATCCAGTCCAATCTGTGTATTTGCAACTTTGTTAGAATTGAAGGTTATGACTTTTCTTATCAAGCACCTGTGATATCGCACCAATATATAAAAGCAAGTCTGACTTCAGTACAGGAAATATCGCCAGTACCTATCAGGATGATTTTGACTTTAGTCAAGCAGCTATTGAAGCATGAGGACTTAAAGGAGACTCTCAAAGAAATTAAGAACAAAGGGAGAAAGACTCTGATTACACTACACCACAACACAGAAACCATAAGAAGAGCTTTCAAAAGATTGGAAGTAGATACCTCTTACCGTTGGTGGGATGCACTCTTCGGATGGTCACCTCAAGGAACTGGAATACTCAACACATTGGTTCATCCAATTATTGTACTATTAATTTTAGTTGGTGTTAGTATGATTATGTCTATTAAAATGTTCATTAGGAATTGGAGGATATTGCAACGAGTAGCAATTCTAACTTCATTGACGAGAGCATTCAGTGTGACTTTAAGAGACACCGTGCCTCAGTATGAGGATAAAGGACTTAGGTACTAGTAAAAGAACTTACTAATTTTATAGAAAAGGGGGGGAATGAGCCATAATATTCGTACTATTATTTAGAGTTTTGAGAATTAATGTTTAGGGAATGGTTATGGGGGGATATCTTGAAAACTTAGGAGCTAGAGGTAGGAATATAACCCTTAAACATATATATCCTAGCAGGGGGATTAGAAGTTGACAAAGTCTGGTCATATAATATGCAGAACCAGCAAAATATACATATGGAAGCATTTAAGTGAAGCTGATATACATTAGAAAATGCTTAGAGTTAGCCAAAAGAAACCCATCAATTATAAATTTTGACACTGAAGGCACTAAATGAATAAAGGGATTAACAAGTCAGGTAGTCATGGTAACCAAACAGACGTAAAGAGTTTAGAGCGAGGTAGACGATCCTTACTTCATCTCTTACAACCCTTCAACTCAAATTGAAGACCACCTAGCCAAAACCAAGGGGATACTATGCAGCTGCAATGAGTATGCAGCTAATTTTAATACTAAGCAAGGAAAGTGCAGTGACGGGTAATAAATGTGTATAGGCGTTTTTGAATATGCATGATTTTTGTGAATAAATGAAGGACCAAAAACTGCCGAGGGTGCACACGCCTTTTGGAGACATCCCTCATGTTCGCCCAGCACTGAAATAAACATGTCCTTTTGACTAAATTGGCTGAAAGGTATTTTCCTTGCCTTTCATGCATCACAATGAATATCTCTGACCAGCACCCACAGATATTGTGCACTCTGATGATACCAGGCACCATCCCACCTGAAATTCAACTCAAAGGTTTGGCAGCCTGGGGAGTGCAAATTGAGGCAAATTTCTGATCGGGGTTATTGAGGTGAAGGCAGGAATTATCCTATGATGCCTTTACGGTGGTTGACTGATACCCCTGTTTGGCAGAACTAGTGGTCCATACGAAAAATTAAGTTGATAGCCCTTCGTCAATTGGTTCAAATGCAGTGATGGAGAGCATGGGGACATTGCAGCCTGGTATGCCTTTACCCACCATGCTCCCTGCTGGATGGGACATTGTGGTCATTCACTTGAAGGATTGCTTTTTCGCACTACCCTTGTGATCTGAAGATAGGCCAAAATTTGTTTTTACTGTGCCTGCAGTGAACAATTCTGAGCCAGGGCAGAGATATCAATGGAAAATTTTGCCACAGGGTTGTCATTGTAGCCTGACACACTGCAGCAGGCTGCAGCAAGGTCTTTCTACTCATCAGGTATACCAAGTAGATCCTTCCATTGATATCACTATGTTTATCACCAATCTGGATTTACATCCTACAGGTATCATTGGCCAGAGGAATGACACATGGTCCGATCCTTTGCATGTTCTGAAGTGGGTTGTTCTGCCACATCAGCTGCAAAAGACAGCAAGGACGGTGTTGGAATTGTTTGCCTGACTGATAATCAAATACTGTCTACGATGCGTGCACTTGATAGCAGTGGACCCCACAAGGATTGTATTTCCTGTGGAGCAGGAGTTCTTTGAAGGAGGCTTTGTTAATAGTGTTCCTTGCAAAGTGCACTGCAAGATTTTACAGGACAGATTGCTTGTCATCTGCCCAGCCACAAGCTACTGCAAGTTGCAAAGACAGTTAAGTTTTCTTTGAGACCCAAAAGTAGTTGTGTGCCAGTGCAAGGTTCTGCTGCATTCACTGACAGGTCAGGCAAAATAGGGAAGGCCACTGTTACCTGGGAGGATGAGTCTGATTGGCAAATGCTGGAAGGCCATGTGTTGGAGTCAGTGAGTTAGGGGTCTCTCTGAATTCTTCAGAGAGAAGTTAGAGTGCAGGAATTCAATAAGTCTTAGAGTGAGTTCTGATGTCTTTAGTGAGTAAAAGGTCTGGATTCCACAGCAGTAGCTTCTGTTCTGCTGAAGGTTGCAAAAACACTGATCTTCAGTAGAGGCTCTAAGCCCACAGTTGTTCACAGGACTTAGACATAATAGAGTTATAGCAAGAATATTGCTTGCATTTCTTAGATAGATTCTATGTATAGTGTTATACATAACCTGGTGAGCTAAGAAACTAGAATTCTAATAGGTTAAAGAATGCGGCCTGAGTTTGCATCTTAACTTGTTGGAAAAATGCTATATAACAGCATTTATTGGGAGAGGTGTTTTTTTTAGCCATTCTGGCTTCTAGCCATTTGCTTATTTCTGCTGCTTTTGCCATTGCTTGCCATTGCTTTTAGTATTGCCTTTTGAGACTGATGTGCTTTGTAATAAGATGTGCTTTGTAATAGATAACCTTTTTAACTATTAGCTGCTTTCCTTATTTAGAAGATTACCTGAGAAGTAAGAGCCTAAGAGCTCAGAGCAGGAGCCTATAGAGCTCCAGGAGTTAGGTGCCTGTAAAGCACCTGGGGGTCAGAAAGAACCTCCAGATGTTGAATCCACATGTTTGGCATCAGTATGTTCAGGGGTGCCTCTGCCTCCACTGGCCTTTTGGATAGTATGGGAATGGGTTTAGATCACTGTTCCATCCCTGCCCCTTAGGCACCTTACAGCAACTGCAAATCTCCAGCCACATCCCTACAAAGACATTCTGCAGGATGTCAAAACCTGCTTTTCTCAAGCCCCTCATTTCTTCTGCTGCTGCCCTTCCCTCTTTCAGTTCCCCAGCAGCCTTTCAGCCCAGAAGCTGCTGAGCTCTTGGGATGCTCACTGCTCTCCAGCTTCCACACCTCCAGCTTCTCAGGCTCACTGGCATCCAGGAAATTCAGCAGAGCTCCCTGCCCTGCTGCTCTCTGGAAGGTCTCTGCCAGACCAGGTTTCTCCAGGGCCCCCATGCCGTGGCCAGGAAGGGGAGTGGAGGCACTGGGGGCAGATGCACATCCCTTGCTTAGTATCCCATCATTTCTGGCACAACTAAAATGACAAATCAGGACTTGTTCAAACTCCAGTGAAAGGATCAGATCCTGTCAGGGATACATTGGGCCCTTTCTCATCAAGGCTGACACCAAGTACACGAGTGTTTGATAGGACATTCTCTTTACCAAAGCTGTTGTTTACCTGCCTCCTCCTGCACCCCACGGCAAACCCAAAACAAATGCAGGTGCTGGCCCTGCTGCAAAGGCAATCGTGTGGCTGGGCTCTGGGCTGTTCTCCCCATGGCCACCTCCCATCCCTTCCTTCTGGACAAAGCCATGCCAGGGCACACAGCTGCCCAGAACCTGATGATGTCTAGAAACAGCATCAGAGACAACTGTGCAGAAGGCCATGGCTGTTCAACTCAGAAGCTGAGACAATCTGGAACTGATTTTGCAGGACTGCCTGTTCCAGGAAACACCTTTTTCCTTCCCAAGCAGACAGAGTCGACAGAACACACCACCAAGACATAGACATGGTTCACAGATTCCCATAGCTTACTAAATGTAGGAGGATTGCTTGGCCAGATGGGACAACTTGAGCTGCTCTGATTGCTTGTTGGGGCGTTCTCAGCAATAAGGCAGAGCACGAGACACGTCAGAGCCCAGAAACCATTCAAAGACCCCTCCTGCTCTTCATACACAATGAGGATGTGAAGTCTGCACTACAGTCCCATTGCAAAGACAGCCTGAAGTGCAGTGTCCATCTAAGCTCTTCCTTGGCTCAGTTGCTTCCATGGGCTCACACCAAAGGAAAAGATCTCCGAGCTCTGCCTACAGGGCATAAACTGAAAATCTACTGCACAGGACTTAGCTTGGTCTCCTTACCTTATGTCCTTTTCCCTCAGAATTGAGCTCCCTGTTAATTCTTATATCATCAAAGCCAGTGCCCTTTTCCCCATTCCCCTGCTCTCTGCTGCACATCTTGTATGGCTTGGTAGGAGGAGAGCTCTTCTGGATGGGAGGCAAGGGCTTGGAGGGAAGGAGCATAGAGAGATTTGCCAGGGAAAACCTCTTGGCAAGAGGGTAGCCAGTCAGGCCTGCAAAGTGAAGACACAAAACGTAACATAAAATAATGAAAACCGAAAGCATCTAAAGCTCTACGTTGCATGGGACACATTTCCTGGAAACCTCTAAATAGCTGCACAGGGAAACATGTCCCTGCCAGCAGCCCCTTGTGGCAGGCCAGGGCCACACCTTGACCCACTTGCACAGAGCTCCCAGGGCAACAGCCTGGCCTCTGGGCTGCCCTGGGACAGCAGGGAGCCCAGAGCCCTGTGCTTTCCAGCAATGGCTCAGCTGCACATGCAGCTTCCTGCTCCTTTCCCTTCCCCACAGCTGAGCAGCCCTACAGCTCCACGGGGCACTGGAAGCAGCACAGCTCATGACAGGGGGCACCTGCAGGGCAGAACTGTTCCTTGGCAATGTGCACAGGCTCTCCAGGCTGGCACAAGACCCTTCCTCCTGACAGAGAGACCCACACAGCTGTGACTGCTATTTCTGCAAACCTCAAAGAGCTCTCAGCAAGCAGGCAGGCCTTGCTGGTGTTTTTATAGCACTGTAATATCATCCTCAGTATTGGACCCAATCACCAAGCAGAGGAAGAACAGGAAATTTGTCTGTAGTGAGACCCAACATTGGTGGCAAAGAAAGAAACAGGACTTGCATCTCCTGACCATGTTCAATTTGTGGTCATCTGTGGCCACAGTCCCTGTCCTGGCTGACAGTATGAGTGATTTGGATGCTGTCAAAAGGAGGAAAGCAGAGTGAACTAATGATAGAATGTTGTGATGCCATGGGCATCCTTGCAGGATCACCTGAGCTGTCAGCCACCAACTCTGACACAGGGCCCAGCATGACCACCATGGACCAATTTTCGCTGAACAGTGGTGGGATTTTTCTCCATTTTGGTCAGGCCTTTCAGCTCCTTTCTATCCTCACCTTTTCCTTCTGTGGCCTTTTCCAGTAGAATCCATGTTTGAACCCGTGCTTGTGTCTCACAGAAGTATCTCTGTTGAATTTGGGAACTCTCTGGGATAGCAGCGACAGGAGCTGGTCCCCAGCCCTAGAACAAGGTGGGATGACTCCAGTGGCCAGCAGTGGGCACAGACAGCAGAGCCAGATTTGTCTCCTGCTGGGTCTCCAGCCGCAGTGTCCGTGTCACCCACAACCTTCCCAGCCCCAGCGCGGGGCTGCCCCTTTGTGACATGCTCGCCCCTGGTTCTCTCGTTTCCATGGCCACAGAACCCCCACCCCAGTTCCATCCACTTCCCTTCCCAAGGGCAGCCAGCCCTGGGCCCGGCCAGGCCTGACGGTTTGACACTGCCTAGGAAGCTGATGCTTTACGAAGCTACTTTTCAAGGCCTTTATTTCTGTCCTTCCCACTCAGTTCTGGACTGCAGCTTTTTGACTGGGGATTTTGTTTATTTCTCTTCACAACAAATAAAGTGCTTTGACACAACCATGTGTTGGAAGTAAAAGAAGCATTGCACTTTCCAATAGATGACCCCTGAATTCAGTTGGCTGATATCTTTAAGGAACAAACTGACCATCCAAACATTCCACCTTTGCTCTGCTTCATTCCTTCAGGGATTTATTCCCTGCTTTCTTTATTGCAGAGACACTGAAACACAACATAAACAGGATTTGCCTCAAAATATTTCTGATCTTGGCACTTCCTGACAATTCAAAATTTTCTTAATGGAAATAGCATGGGGCACGATCTTCTGAAATACTCTTCAACAGAGTGGTTAAAACTGATCATGCTTGATTTGGCAGAACTGAGCATGAGCCAAGGGACCAGTGGGTCTGATCCCTTTTTCTGCATCAGCAAAACTATTTCTTCATGTCTTATCTCTCCTATCTCCTCAAAGAAGCTTTTCACTCTTTATTCACTGCCCCCAGTAGTGGGCCAATATGATCAGGGTGTCTGTCGGGTGGAAATTGGCCATGCAAAGGTTCTCCTTCATTGTGGCAGGGGTTTATTCCTGCTTTCTTTCCTGCAGACACACCCAAACCCAACACTGCAACACCAGCCTCAAAATGATTCTCATTTTGACTGTCCCTGAAAATTCAGAACCATCCTCAGAGTGTTATCTGTGGGGGTTAAAGTCGGGTGGACGGTCATCAGGACAGACTCAGGAGCTCGCTATATTCTGGTCATGAAGTTTGTAGTTTATTATAAGGGCGTGGGTATATGAGGGAGTGAGTGTAAGAGAGAATAAGAGAGTAGAGAGAATAGAGCATAGAGAGAATAAGAGAGAGGATAAGAGACCGATTTCCCATTTACAATACAATAAGTATTCTTCTATGTTGAATATTCTAATTTCCATTAACCAATCTACTACAAAATACTAATTTCCTAATATTTTCATGCAAACTATAGGAATCGCTCTATTACCATATTGTATGGCTTTCTTATCTACAAACCTTATCTCTAAACCTTTCCTGCCATACTTGGAACAGGATGTCTGTTAGCTCCTTGGTATTTGTGGCATTTGGCATTATCTAAACAAAGGAAGAGGCCTTAAATCCTTCACGTTTATTTCCTCGTCCCCAAGAGTTTCCCTGTTCCCAGGGACAGACTCCAGGGCTGGGCTCTCACTTGCACGGAATGAAGAAGAGCTGCTGCACTTGCCAGTGGCTCAGGGGGCTCACGATCAGTGCTTTGAATGCAGCTTTTGTGCACACTCTGCCTCCCTGAGCCAAGCAGCATTCCTGGGCATGGACACCCCTGCTGCAGCCAACATCCTCCCAGAACAGCTGCAGGAACGAGATTGCAGCAAGTCCTGGCTGAAGGAGTCTCCAGTCTGCTGCAGTGCTTCACCTGCAGTGGAATCACCTTGTGCTGCCATGGGGGAGCAAAGGGGGTGAGGGGCTCTTTGCAGATGAGGGTCTCCTCAATGTGCTGCTGCTGCTCCTCCCTGGGCCTGATTCAGCAGCTGGTGCTTTCCCCTGCCTGGAAAAATGACACTGCCAGTGCAAGTGACAGCCACCCATCCCTGCCAAGGCTCTGACCACAGGGCAGAGCCTACCAAACTGCTCCAGTCAGGTGATGTTAGACAACATAAAAATACCTTCAAACAATGCATTTTCCACATTCTGTCAAAATCATGGCCACACAGTCCACATGTTGGGGGCAGACTGCTGTCAGCAGAATGGGAGCAGCCCCAGCAGCTGCTCTCCCCGTGGCTGGATGGCCATGGCAGTGGAGGCAAGTCTCTCACCGTGCCCACTGCTGTGGCACCCAGTGCTCTGCAGTTGTTCCCACTGAACTCAGGGTGCTGCTACAGCAGCAACATCACTCCACAGATTTGATAACAAAGACTTTGAATGCCATACAGGACTTGCCCAAAAAGCTACTAAAAACAAGGGAGAGGGGGCAGAGGAGTTAGAATAGTTCACTCTTTCTAATACAAGCATACATGGATTTAAGCAGGGACATTGGGTAATCATAGTGGGGACTGGTTTGAAAGCCTTGTCTCTAGCCAGATTTTTTCTGGAGAAAGGAGTAGATAAGATTTTACAACACATCTGTGAGCAAGTCTGAGCCAGAACTCAAAGCACAAGACAAATACTCCCAAATGTGCTACCGATAGGGAAAGGAAGCAGAAAAGCAGATAAAACAAGTGTCATTGCAGCTAAATTGCCTGCATTTATCTCATGGTCCAACCTTTCTATACAAAAGCACCTCAATTCAAATGCACAGCTGAAGATCAAAGAATGAAATTATTTTAAGAGCATTTAAAGCCTGGTTTCCTTTACTTTCAAGGAAAGGGAGATACTAAATTCCTTAAAAACAAAAATGTGGGTCTATTTGGGACTGCATCCTTGAAAACAAGGAATGGAGGTTTAGAGCTGCAGAACTGTTTCATTGGAAAACCG
The DNA here is from genome assembly GCF_903797595.1 of Erithacus rubecula. NCBI lineage: Eukaryota > Metazoa > Chordata > Aves > Passeriformes > Muscicapidae > Erithacus > Erithacus rubecula. The sequence goes on along the minus strand of NW_027635654.1, from coordinate 39,406 downwards.
TTTCAAGACCAGAGAATCCCCCTAATACCTGAGGCCGCTAACACTGCCAAGGCCACCACTAAAGCATATCCCAGAACAGGATGCTCTTGGCCTTCTTGGCACTTGCTGGCTCATGTTGAACCACTGCCAAACAGCACCCCCATGACCTTTTCTGCTGGGTGGATTTCCAGCCACTCTGCCCCCAGCCTGGAGCCTCCCATGGCTGTTGTGGCCGAAGTGCAGCATGGGGCACTTCACCTTGTTGAACCTCATACAGGTGGCCTCAGCCCATGATCCAGCCTGTCCAGGTGTCTCTGCAGACACTTTCTACCCCCCAGCAGATCAACAGTCCCACCCAGCCTGGGTGCCTCTGTTCCCAGGGAAATTCGCTGACCTGTTTGGCATGGAAACTTGTGCGGAGCCCCGGCATTGGGAGTGGAGGTCTGGACTCCTGGTCAGCTCAGGGGGCCTTGGCCCAGGAGCCCCGGCAGGGGCAGCTGAGCAGTGCTGCCCCCAGGGTCACTGCCAGGGAGGATGACAAGGGGAAGGGCCAGCAGGGCTCAGCCTCACACAGAGGGAAGGTGGGAGCTGAGCCACTGTCTAGTGACCACCCATTAGATGGGTTGATTGTAAAGCTGTGTGTTCACCTCACTCACTTTGTCCCTTTGACCTGATCTATAACTTCTCATTCCCTATCAACAGCTCAGATGAAGGCAAGGAGTTCATGGAGTGTGGCATGCTCTGTGCACACTCTGAAGCTTCATCTGACTCTGCCTCAACAACCCTGCATGTCCAGGAAGGACAGGGACATGCTGAAGCAGGAGCCCAGCAGGGACACCGAGGCGCTGCGAGGGCTGGAGCAGCTCTCCTGCAAGGAAAGCCTGGCACAGCTGGGCTTCTTCAGCCTGCAAAAGAGACTTAGGCTTAGGCTTGGCCCAACTGCGGCCTTCCAGTACCTGATGGTAACCTACAAGAAAGCTGGACAGGGACTTGTTATAAGGGCAGGCAGAGAGAGCACAAGGGAGAATGGATCCAAAGTGAAAGAGAGTAGATTTAGATGAGAGATTCAGAAAAAAAGACTTTCCTGGAACAGGTTGCCTAGAGAAGATGTGTATGCCCCACCCCTGACAGTATATGAGGCCAGGCTGGATGGAGCTCAGGACAAGTTGGTCTGGTACAAGGGGTCCCCAGGCACAGCATGGGGGTTGCAGTAATATGATCTTCCAGGTCCCTTCCAAGCCAAAGCATGCCATGACTCCATGATTCTGGGATACCTCGCCTCCTCATCCTTTGGCAGAAAAAGAAACTTGGCACCAAGTTCCACGTGGCAGACCATGTCTTTTGACAACCTGCTACTGTTTCAACAGACAATGAAAAGCAATGACAATAGTGATACAATTTCTCTTTTCTACTTGACATTTCAATGCTCCGCTCCTGTCCACACTGGCAAAACTCAGAAGAGGCAATTCTTCCCTACAAAATGCTTTGTCACACCCAAAGAAGAAAGCCACAAGAATGGCAGAATGGCGAGAGCGCCGTGCAGTCCGCACAGGCGGAGAAGCCTCCCCTGGAGCAGCTCTACAGGGAGGCCCCGCTCCTGGGGAGCAGCGGCTGAGGCAGCGTTTACGCCGGGACCCGGCTCGACGACGGCACCCCAGTAAGAGATGGGGCCGGCTCACAGCAAGGAGGGGGACAGCAGGCGGCGAGCTGAGCCTGCCGCTCACCTTGGCTTGCAGGTGGCCATCAAGCGAGTGGGCTGGGATAGTATCTGGGAGTGGGCACAGCTGATGAGTGAGCAGGACCAGTGGGAGCAGCCAGCAGGGCGTGCTAGGCAGGGCGAAGGCCAGGCCTGGCAAGGGGGGTGGCAGCTGGGACACTGCGAGGGGAGCAAGCGTGGAGGGAGCGTGGAGGGAGCGTGGAGGGAGCAGGGGCTGCGCAGCGTCCCGGGCAGTGACGAGCTGTGGTGGGGCTGAAGGCACAGCGCAGCATCAGCCCCACTGACGGCATCACGGTCCCCCTGCAGCACGATGGCACCCATGTGCCCCTGGAGCTGATGTTCAACTGGATGGTGCTGTGCCCTGGAGTGGTTCAAGCTGCCCGACAGCTTTGCACTAGTCATGGAGCGTCTGGAGTGCTGCCGGGACCTGTGGCACTTACTGGAGGCAGGCGGGTCCCTGCCGGAGCCTGTGGCGCGTGTTATAAATGAATGAAATGGGCCATAAAGGATCGAATCAAAGTAAAAAAATATTTATTAGTTACAGAAGGCAAAAGCAAAATCCACTGCGCCGGGCGACAGAGGAGCTCCTGCTCCGAAACTGCTGTGCCCCCCCCCTCTCCGCTCACTCCTTTTAAGTTGTTCAGTTCCCGGGGTTTCACGCTCCTCCTTTAGCAGTTCTACGCATGCTCCTCGGGTTTCATGCCCCCCCTTCTAGTAGTTCTGCGCACGCTCCTTCAGTTGCTAGGGGGTCTTCTTCTGCCTTCTGGTGGTCGAGGGATGAAGGTGAGTAGTCTTCCTCACCCTTGTTTTACTGACCCTTACTAACACTTAAGGCAATAGTTAATTAACGCAAGCAAAGTGAAAATGACTATCTGCATCTTGGCAAGTAGAGCAAAACAATTAGAGACATCTTGGCTCACTCTCAAGGTCTTTCAGACAAGCAAAGCAAAAATAATTAACAGCATCCTTGCAAGTAAAGCAAAATAGCAAAATTATATCCCAGCCTCCAAGTCCTTACAAATCCTTGCAAATCCTCTCAAGGTCTATCAGGCGAACAAAAGGTTTTCATCACAACTCCCCCCTTTTTCTATATTATTACTTTTGTTCGCTAAACCTTTGTAATTCTTTCTTACTTAATTCTAAATAGTCTTCTGTTTCTTCCCCATTTAAGGCTTCATATTTTTCTCGTATTAACATGAGGTGAGCTGCTTCTAACCTGTTCTTTACTATGCTAATGATTTTGTTAAAAATACAAGGGCCAAATGTGAGTGCTAAAATTAGCAAGATTAATGGTCCTGCTATGGTAGACAACAAGGTTGTTAACCAGGGAGAATAGTTAAACCAAGATTCATACCAACTTTGTTAGGCCTCCCTTTCTTTTTTACGTTGCTCCAGTTGTCTCTGGAGTTCAGCCATAGTGTCAATTACTATCCCAGTGTGGTCCACATAGGTGCAACACTCCTCCCACAAAGCCACACACAGCCCCCCTTGCTGTAAAAACAACAGGACTAATCCCCGTCTATTCTGTAATACAACTTCTGAAAGAGATCTTACTGATTTTACGAGACTGTCCATTGCCTTCTCTATTCTACTTAAATCCTCATCTTCTGACATTCTGAGATTTTTAAATCTTTGCTGTTGGTTCACTAAGGAAGCCACTCCTGTCCCCACTCCAGCACTTCCTATGCACAGTAATACAGCAACTGTGAGGGCTGTAAATGGTTCTCGTTTTTCTATGTGATGCTTTGAAGGGATTTGATGAGTATACACATAGTCTTTTGGGTAGTATACAATCCGGGGCATTATCATGACCTGAATACATTATTCGGATATTTCATTGAAAATAGATATTGCTATACACAGGGTTACCCTTAATGTATTACAAACCCACTTGGTGTTTTCAGCAGGGATTAACCATTGGGCCGGTTCATGGGAATCAGTTACGGCCATTTTTACCCCGCAGAGGTGGTCTTTATCTTGAGGTATATTGACTATACACCTCCCCTTCCCCTTTACCTGAGCCATTGACACTCCTGGGGTGTTTTCTTTTCCCTTTTTCCAAAGGCACAAGGAGGGATTGGTCCCGTTTACTCTTCTAGACTTTGCTACAGAACCTAAAGCTTCATAAAAGGGTGGATTAATACTGTAGCATAACCAACATTCCTTAGTCAAATTGGGGTATGTGTCATTCAACAGCCTAAAGGTGGCTTGTAGAATTTTCCATAGAGCTCCTCTACTTGATTGTGTCATGATTGTGGTTCCTATTAACTGTGATCCATTATTGGCCCTCATGAAATTTTCTTGGGTCATGCTGTCTAAGTCACCCTGATTTATTATTGTGGCTTCTGAGTCTATTATTGCAGGATTTGGTCCAACAGGTTGAGGATCATGGGGTACAATTTTCTTTTTTATAATAATATATCCTCCCTGGTCTTTCCCAGGTTTCCCTATTCTAACTCCCCAGATTTTTCCTATTACCCATCCTGGGTCCTGGGGCTGCGTGACGTTAAGATAGACCCATTTGCAAGTGCTGATTTTCATCACCCCCCCTAAGAGATCTGTCCAAGGCTTTTTGCATCCATGTGGACCTCTTTCAATTCTTAAGTATTTATCTTGGATTTGGACCGGCCATCCCAGGGAAATCGTTTCACAGCCCTAATATCCACAGTAAAATTCTCCGGGGTAATTACAGTATGACCTTCCTGGGTTGGATGCTGGACACATGTAGAATACACTGTAGGGGCTAGAACCCCTCCTATCAAGCAGGTCATCCAGGGTTATATTAAAGCTAGGACTTCCCGAAGTAATTTGTGTTTGAATTTCTCTCTGATCTTCCCATCTCATAAGTGACCATTTAAAGGGCTCGTGACTCGCATGCACCCCTTCTAAAACCATGAAACAAATTATTCCTAACTGGAGGTAGCAGCTTTCCCATTGTCCGCAACTTATTTGCCAATGATTTTTTTGATTATTCCAGTGTCTATTTTTCCTGCCCTGGGTTTTGATCTCTGATCTCCTCTTTGCACCTGGGTAACCCTCTCCACAATATTTTCCTCCTCTGCCTCGCCCATCAACTAGGTTGCAACGAGCTATGGGGGGTTCCATCTTCTCGGCAGCAAGAGTATTCTTCAGGAGGGGTGCTTGTCCCATGGTTTTTGATTCGTTTTATGTACTTGCTCCACTTACGGGCTTTAATCAGAGGAGTGTAACAGCTGAGTTCAGGTACCCACCGTCTACACAGGGCAGCTACAATTTTGCTACAAATGGGGTAGGTTCTTTAGAGTGATAACAGTAAAATTGAGGATTCACTCCCTTTGAAAAGATTTTCCACCACTCTTCAGATCCCACCGAAAGCCCACCAGCAGCCACTATGGTGGCTAGGACTTGAGAAGTGAGTTTCCTTTGACTCAAATAACAATTGCAACACACCCCCCTAGGGATGTAACCGTTGCGGCAATGGGGCCACCACTCCTCTTTACAAACTAAACAAACAAAACATACAAATGGGTTACAATTTCCCCAACAATTTTCAGCATTGCATTTGATTTTAACTTCAGCAGCCAGTAAGCTTTCCCTGCCCTCTAGTGGCGCTCCAGTTTTTCTGTTTTCTATTGTAAAAGAAAAGTATTGTGGGTCCCAAAGTTCAGCATCCATGTGATACAGGTCTCATATCCTAGAGAAAGGAGAAAAAAAAAAAAGGAAAAAAAAGTCTCTCAAGGCTGTACCTTCTTTTTCAGTGTTAGTTTCAAGTCTCCAGGTGTTCCTTTCACTTCCCACTCAGGATTGTTGGTAAAGTTGGACGGGTCTATTGGTCATTTGATTCGACTTGCATGAGTCCACCCTTTCTCTGCAGTGCGCACCGCTGTGTCAGTTGTAAGCAGCACCTGGTAAGGTCCTTCCCACTTAGGTGTTAATGGATTTTCCTTCCAACTTCGGATCAGTACCCAGTCTCCGGGCTGAACCTAGTGTAATACAAGATCTAAAGGTGGTCTCTGAGCCAACATTCCTTTTTCCCACAACTGTTTCCTGAATTTCATTAGGGATACTAAGTACTTATTAACATACTGTTCATTAATATTTGGATTTGTCTGTGTCTTTTCCAGATTATAGGGCATGCCATATAACATTTGGAATGAGGAAATTCCTAAATCCGCTCGGGGTTCAGTCTGAATGTTTAACAAGGCCAGGGGAATGCACTTAACCCATGATAACTTTGTTTCTAATACCAATTTAGTAAGTTGATTCTTTATTTCTCCATTCATCCTTTCTGCTCCGCCTGAACTTTGAGGATGCCAAGGAGTATGCTGTTCCCATCTTTTTCCCAATGCTACTGCTAACTCTTGAGTTACCTTTGAGGTAAAATGTGGCCCCTTATCGGAGTCAATTGTTTCTGGTACACCATATCTGGGAACTATTTCTTCCAGTAAAGCTTTTACTACTGTCTGTGCGGTTTCTCTGGATGTCGGGAAGGCTTCTGCATAATGGGTAAGATGGTCTACTATTACTAAAAGATATTTAATCCTCCCCACCTTTGGCAATTCGGTAAAATCCACTTGAATATTTGCAAAGGGTCGTTTTGCTAAAGGCCTTCCCCCATGGGGTAATTTTCTGAGGTTGCTTCTATTTGCAGGTAGGACATCCGTTTGTAATATGTTTAGCCATATCGTGGAGCCCGATGCTCATATACTTGGCAGCAAAGTGATCTACCAGCCCCTGGGCTCCCCAATGAGTTTTCTGATGTAATTTATACAGTACCCTTTGAGCTACTGCCTTTCGTAATACTTCCCGGCCGTCTGATAATATCCACTTCCCTGATTTCTCTTTAACCCCCATTCTCCTAAGTTTTCCTTTTTCCTCATTTGTAAAAATTGTATCAGTCTCTTCATCGTTATTGACTCCATTCTCGTCTTTTTGCCCCCCTTTTTCTTTTAGGACCATTTCTTTCAGGGCTGCCCGTTTTGCCTCCTGGTCTGCAGCGTTGTTTTCCCTGCTTTTTAAATCTATTCCTCGTTGGTGTCCCTTTAAATGAACTACTGCTAACTTCTTTGGCCCTCTCAGAGCTTTTAATATTTCAACTATAAGTTTTTGGTGTATCAGATCCTTCCCCTGTGAGTTAATAAGACCCCTTTCTTCCCAGAACTTTCCAAATGTATGGACTACCCCGAATCCATATCTAGAGTCAGTAAATATTGTCCCCTCCTTCCCTTCAAGAAGTTTTAAAGCTCTTAATATTGCATATAATTCACATCCTTGGGCAGACCATGATCTGTCTAGTGTGCCCGATTCTAACACCTGTAAGTTCGGACCCTGCACTATTGCATACCCTGATCTTCTCCTTCCTTCTATTACCCTGGAGGATCTATCCACAAAAAGTTTTTCACCACTTTCCAACTCTTCTTCCTCCAAATCCGGTCTAATCTTAGTCTGTTCTTCTATTGTAGCTATACAGTTATGGGATAAAGATTCATGCTCTGGCTTCCCATATAAGAATGCAGCTGGGTTCTGTAGTGTAGTAGTTTGTAATGTCAAATTGGGTGCCTCTATCAGAATTCCCTCATACTTTAAAAGCCTAGCATCTGATATCCATTTTTCTGCTTTTTGCTGTAATACACCCCTGATATTATGAGGGGACATTACTTTAAGATTCCCATTAAAAGTAATTTTTCTAGCTTCTTCCACCAGTAAGGCACATCCGGCCACTATTTGTAAACAAGTAGGCCAGCCCCTACTCACAGGATCTAAAATTTTTGACAAGTAAGCAACGGGCTTCTTTTTCCCTGCACAATCCTGGGTAAGTACCCCAAATGCAACACCCTCTTCTATGTTCACAAACAAGAAAAAAGGTCTTCTTAAATCTGGGAGGCTTAAGACCGGGGCATGGACCAGACTTTCTTTTAATTCCTGAAGTTTCTCTGTGTCCTCCTGTTTCATTTCATTATTCCTTCCTGTGTTAATTTTTGGTAAAGAAATCTAGCTTTACTGCTATAATTCTCAATACACTGTCTTCAATATCCAGTAAGTCCTAAGATTTGACGAACTTGTCTCTTATTCTTTGGAATAGGTAGTGACATAATTGCTTGGATTCTTTCAGGGTCTATTCTTTTCTCCCCCTTCTTTAAATAGTGTCCCAAGTATTTTACCTCCTCTTCTACAAACTGAAGTTTAGCCTTAGAAACCTTTAATCCCTTAAGCCCCAGAAAGTTCAATAGCTTTATACTTTCTTTTCTCACATCCTCTTCATGTTCCCCTGCTAAAAGTAAATCATCTACATATTGGATCAAATTGACTCCCGGTCTTGTTTGGTAATCCTGTAAAATTTGTTCCAATGCTTGTCCAAACAGATTTGGAGATTCTGTGAACCCCTGGGGTAACACTGTCCATCTCAATTGTTGCCTCCTCCCTGTATCAGGATCTTCCCATTCAAATGCAAAGTAATCCCGGCTCGCCTCGTCGAGAGGGCAGGCCCAAAGGCATCCTTCAAATCTATGACACTATACCATAAATTATTAGTCCCCAATTTACTCAAGAGTGTATATGGATTTGTCACCACAGGGAATCAAGCCACTGTGCGTTTATTGATTTCTCTTAAATCATGTACTAACCGATAAGTGCCATCTGATTTGCGCACAGGGAGCATAGATGTGTTAAAGGGTGACATACATGGTTCTAGCAGCCCCTTGCTTAATAATCTATCTATCTCAGGTTTCAATCCCCTTCGACCTTCAGGGGATATGGGATATTGCTTTATTTTTACCGGGATCTCCGGATTTCTAATAATCACTGAAAATGGGGTTATTTTTAGTTGTCCCACACTTTCTGGGTTATACCACACTTCGGGGTTTACCTTTTCTTCATCTTCCACCCTAAGAGAGCAGAGTTTAATTTGTAGTTCCTTCTCTACTACTTCTACCCTAATTCCTAGTTCTATAATCATATCTCTTCCTAATAAATTATATTCAGATTCCGATACTAACAAAAAGTCTCCCAATCCAATTTTTGATTCTGATTCAACTGTCACCCTTTTAATAACCCCCACTTCAAAAGGTTCTCCTTTTGCTCCTACCACCGTGGCAGTTTCTTTAGATAAACTACATCCTTTTGGCAAAAACTGAATAGTCGATCTTTCAGCACCTGTGTCAACCAGAAAAATTATCTCCTGGCCATGGAGACCCGCCTTTAGTTTTATCAAGGGCTCCTTATGATGATTCCGCGTCCCCAAAAGATAGAGCCCCTGACCCCTCTAATCTGTCTCAAACTCCTTCTCATCCCGAATCCTGACCCTGCACTCTTTCTTGAAATGTCCCTTTTTTCCACAATAAAAACACACCTTGGTGTCACGTCTCTCCCTAGGCTCCCTAGGCTCCCTAGGCTCCCTTACTGGCCGCTTCTGTGTCTCCCTCCGATCTTGTTCTGTACTTTCTCGTACCGCAGCAACCATCATTTTAACCTGTCGTTTGTGGCTCTCCTCTTCCCTCCGAACATACACTTTTTGGGCTTCTCTTAATAACTCATCTAAGCCTCTATCCTGCCAGTCTTCTAATTTTTGTATCTTCTTTCTTATATCCTCCCAAGATTTAGACACAAAATGCACTTTTAACACTGCCTGTCCCATTTGACCATCTGGATCCATCCCTGAGTAAAGCTGGAAATTCTTTCTTAACCTTTCTAACCACTCTGTAGGAGTTTCATCCCTCTTTTGTCTCTCATTAAATGCTTTATTGATGTTCTGGCCTCTCGGGACTGCTTCCCTAATTCCCTGAACTATGATTGTCCTAAAGTCCTGCATGTGTGCTCGATGTGCAAGATTATGATGATCCCACCGAGGTATTTGAAGGGGCAATTTGATATTAGCTGCAGGACCCTGAGCGTGTTGGGCATCCCAGATACGCATCCCCTCTCTCCTAATCATATTTTTCTCTTCAGCAGTGAACAAAATATTCAGAATGGACTGTAATTCCTCCCAGGTGTACATATTGGGGCCCAAAAATTGGTCCACTCTTTCAGCAACTCCCAGTGGATCCTCTAATAAATGTCCCATTTCCTTCTTAAATTCCCTAACATCCCCTGAACTAAGGGGCACAGATATAAATCCTATTCCAGCCTGAGGTCCCCCCATGGGCATTTCTCTCAGTGGGAACAGGTCTTCCTGTTCTTTTCTTGTTTTACTTCTTGTGACTGGCCCTTGATAACTAGGTGAGTCTGAGTCCGAGTCTTCTGCTTGGGATGGTGCACTCGGAACTGGCACAAAAGGTGGTGGGATAATCAAGCTTTCCTCCCTTTTATTTGCCGTCTTCTTTTTCCCTCTGCCCTCTGGTTTTTCAGTTAGTTTATAAATAGAAGTTTTAGGACAGGCCACCCAAATTTTTGCATATTCACTCTCCTCTCTATTAGGGGACTTCTTCATGTTGTCCCAAAAATTTAACTTTTGTGTTATCCATTTTTCTGTTGATCCAAAAATTGCCCAGAACACATTTTTAAAAATTTCCTTTCCACCCCAAACCTCTACACAGTAATGTATCATCTTGGTCTTATCCTTATTCTCCGTCCCAGGGAAATAGTCCCAGTTTTCTAATATAAATCCCAAGGGACTATCTCTGGGTATGGGTGGGAGCTTAACTTCTGCAGGGGTTTTACTCTTCCCCTGCCCCATTCCTCTGGAGTACCTTCACTCACACCACAAATCACTTTAGCTTCCCCTTTTTCGTGGCCCACGCCCTCGCGGGTCAATGGGAACCGCACTACTGAGGGTCCGCACTCGCTTGGGGAGTCTGGCTGCCAGCCCCCCTCTCACTCACACACCACTCGTCGTACTCCGGGATCCCGACCCCGTCCGAACGGATCACCTTTTATACTCACACGTCATGCGTCTTCGTCCAGACTTTGTGCACAAAATTTAAGGGGTCAGCCGGGCCCTCTTACCTTTGCTTTTGCCTTCTTAATTTGGGTTCGTCGGTCGAGGTTGGGATGGGGCCCCCGTCCCGGGGCCACTGAAATGAATCAGTGGAGCGCGCCTCCCCCGCAGGCGGGGAACCCACTCCGAATTCTCGATCCGAGTCACGACACCAAATTGTTATAAATGAATGAAATGGGCCATAAAGGATCGAATCAAAGTAAAAAAAAAATTATTAATTACAGAAGGCAAAAGCAAAATCCACTGCGCCGGGCGACAGAGGAGCTCCTGCTCCGAAACTGCTGCGCCCCCCCCCCTCCGCTCACTCCTTTTAAGTTGTTCAGTTCCCGGGGTTTCACGCTTCTCCTTTAGCAGTTCTACGCATGCTCCTCAGGTTTCATGCCCCCCCTTCTAGTAGTTCTGCGCACGCTCCTTCAGTTGCTAGGGGGTCTTCTTCTGCCTTCTGGTGGTCGAGGGATGAAGGTGAGTAGTCTTCCTCACCCTTGTTTTACTGACCCTTACTAACACTTAAGGCAATAGTTAATTAACGCAAGCAAAGTGAAAATGACTATCTGCATCTTGGCAAGTAGAGCAAAACAATTAGAGACATCTTGGCTCACTCTCAAGGTCTTTCAGACAAGCAAAGCAAAATAATTAACAGCATCCTTGCAAGTAAAGCAAAATAGCAAAATTATATCCCAGCCTCCAAGTCCTTGCAAATCCTTGCAAATCCTCTCAAGGTCTATCAGGCGAACAAAAGGTTTTCATCACAGCGCAGGGGCTGTTCTGCCAGGTGCTTCAGGCCCTGCTGCACTGCACCAGCCACGGCATCCTGCGCCGCGACATCAAGGCCGAGAACATCCTCGTCGACCTGGGCACCGACGAGGCGAAGCTCATCGACTTTGGCTGTGACACCGTACTCCAGGACACCTTCTACACCTGGATGGCAGGTGAGCCCAAAGCCAGAGTCCCTCGGGCAGCAGAGGTTCTCCCCTTTGCTGGCACAGGGGGAAGACAGAGGGAGGGAGGGAGGGGGAATTCTTCTTCAGCCAGTTGCAGGACCAGCATGGTACTTCAACCTCCCCTTTGCCAGCAGTGCTGCAACCCTTGTGGATATAGCTCGGTACTGCAACCCCCACCTGATCAGTGCTGCCACCTTGTAGAGAAAGACTGGTACAGCATGCCCTCCCCACAGTAGTGCTTCCGCCTTGTGGACACAGCATGGTACTGCAGCCATCCCCTCCTCAGGAGCGATGCCCTCTTATGGACACAGATGGGTACTGCAGCTGTCCCTCCTCTGAGCAGTGCTGCCCCATTGTGGACATAGCCCAGTACTGTACCCTTCCCCCCGTTCAGTGCTGTCCCCTTGTGGACAAAACCCAGCAATGCAGGACACTCCTTGCGAAGCAGTGATACCCAATTTTGGACACAGACTGTAACTGCAGCCTTCCCCTCCAGCAGTTCTGCCCCCTTGTGAACACTGCATAGTACTTCAGCCCCCTGCTTCTGAACAGTGCTGCCCCCTTGTGGACACAACATGGAACTGCAGTCCCCCCCCTTCCCAGAGCAGTGCTTCCCCATTGTGAATGCAGCATGGTACTGCAGCCCCGACCTTCCGAGCAGTGATGCCCTCATGTGGACACGTACCGGTACTGCAGCCTCCCTGTATTCTGAGCAGTGCTACCCGCTTGTAAACAAAGCCAATTACTGCAGCCTCCCCCCAGTTCAGTGCTGCCCCTGTATGGACAAAACCCGGTACTTCAGCATCCCCCTCCTCCAAGTAGTGGTGCCCAAATTTGGACACAGACTGGTACTACAGCCTTCCCCCCAAGCAGTGCTGCCACTCTGTGGACATATCGTGGTACTGTAGCCCCCTTCCTTGACCACTGCTGTGCTCTTGTGTACACAGCATGGTATTGCAGCACTGCCACCCGAACACTGCTGCCCCCTTCTGGACAAAACTCTGTACTGCAGGCTTCCCCCTGAGCAGCGCCGCACCATTTGTGGACAAAGCATGGTACTGCAGTCCCCCTCCCAAGTGGTTCTGATGCTTCGTAGACGCAGCATGATACTCCAGCACTCCCCCTCCCACCCCCCCTTGAGGAGTGCTACCCCCAGTGGACACACCCACGGGGTTTCCTCTCTCAAGGTTTCAGAGGGTGCAGATTCCTTTTATCCTAAACACCTGGCTGCAGATTGGTCTCTTACTTTCCCCATTGCCTGAGGTACTAGGAAGGTACAGCCTTCCTGACCCGCCTGCCCCACATTCCCTCTTGAACCTGGCATCTCCCCACAGTTCAGATTTTCACACTTATGCAGATCCTTGTCTGTTTAAGGAGCCAAGCTGTCTCGACCCAGTAACAAACCTGCTGCCCAAAGTCAGTAGAAACATTAAGACCCATTTCACAGACCTAAACACCCATCCCTTCACCCATCAAATGATTTGTAAAGACATTAGCACACATCTTTCCTCTCACATTGATGTTTCCTCTGCTGCTAATAGACTTTTAAAGCCAGCCTTCGCCCTGACCTCTCTGCTGTTGTAGTTCCATGGGCAGAGGTTGTTGCATCTTCCCCCTTCCATGGGCAGGCCTGTGTTCAGCCATCTCCAGGACAGCAGGGCCCCACGCCACATCACTGTGCCCTGGGAAGACAAAAAACATCATTCCAAATGTCCCCATTCTTCATTCTTCCTAGGCATGTGGCTCTGCCAGTGGGCTTTGTTGCTCATTGCCACAGCAAAAAGGAAACCCCTGTGACACTGTGGGGCCCCATGGAATCAAACATCCATTGTGACACCACAGAATATCACTGAGTCCATGGTGAATATCAAGAGTCCATGGTGACACAACAAGGCTTTGTGGAACCAAAGAGTCCAAAGGACTAAAACAGATACTGCATGGCTCTGCCGTGGGAATATAAATCTCCATGATGGCATCTTGACACAACCTTGAGAAGGGTGTCTGTTTGCAGTGGAGAAACTCAGGAGTTTTAGATTGCTTCAAAAAGAGTAAAGGAAGAAAACCCCTGTTTGCTTGAGTGCAGCCAGTTCTCCAAGCAAAGCAGGCCCCAGGTGAGTGAGGACAGACAGGATGGGGGTGGGGAATGTGGAGAAATATTGTCAACGCTGGGTCAGACCTCAAGGAACAGCTTCTCTGAGCAGGCCAGATCTCCTGAGAAGAGACCCTGGATCAGTATCATTCACAGAACTCTGCAATCAACTCTGCTCTAAAGAGAAACAGTAATAAAAGACATGATTTAAAATAGGAACAGTTATTTCTGAGAAGCTCTTTGAAATATTTCTCCATAACTGTAGAAAAAACTTCCTAATGAACTTCACCAGAGCAGAGGGAAATCAAGGCAGAGCCATGGTTTTGTCAGGACTTGCTTTATCCCAATCAACCTGGTGGTGCATTTGGTGCTGAGCACTTGAACCTCAGGGCCTGAGAGGAGTCCAAGTCAGAAGAAAAACCCAAATGCCTCAAAGCATTAATGGGGCCCACTGATGTCCGTCCCCACCACAGGTTCCTCACGGACTCCTTGGGAGAGAGAATTGGAGGCCATGATTGCCCAAAAACCTCTCAGAGAGAGAGAGAGGAAAGGAAAAAGGAAAGTACCTTAAAAAAACTGAAGTACCTTGAAGCATTAATGTGCCCACTGAGTATTATTACTGACAAAGGATCTCAAGGGACTAATTAAAGCAGATAATTGCAGGCCATGATTGAACAAAGCTTTCAGAGACTCCAAGGTAAAAGCAAAACCCAAAGTCCTTTGAAAAACCTGTAGTCCCTGGGAGCATGAAGGAACCCCCAGGGTCATTCCTGACCAAGGCTCCCCAGGGACTGGTCTCAGCAGATCCCTGAGGCCACTGGGATGTGGGGGGATGCTGAGGGCAGAACAAGGGGTGACAGTGCCCAGCCTTGCTGGGGCTGTGCCAGGAGACCCCAGTGGCTCAGGACAAGGTGTCTCCTCCCAGCCCTTGGTGGCACTGACCCTGCTGTGCTCCAGGGCACCAAGATATGACTTCTCTTTGTCCCCACCTGTCATCTCTGCCTCCAGTTCTCTGCTCTGATTGAGGCTTGGGGACACTCTCAGTCATGTTCCTCAGTGGGACCCACTAAAACTTGAAGAATCTTTGGAGTTTGATTCTGACTTGGAACTCTTGAGAAGTTTCTTCATCTCCCTCTTAGGGACTGATGTTCAGGGCTTCAGCACAAAGCCCAAGAGGGTCATTAAAGTCTTTGGGCTGTGTCATTGCTGCTGAGCTGCGCCAGGCTCCTGGCACAGAGGCAGCTCCTGGGAAGGGCAGCATTTCAGAGAGACAGCTCTGCCCACAAGCAGCTCCTGTGCACAGCCCAGCAGGGCTGGGGCACTGCCTGCAGCTATCCCATGCACAGCACAGAGGCACAGAAGGGTTAAACTCAGCCTGGGCTGGGGCCACAGAGCAGAGCTCAGTGAGGGCTCACTAGAGCAGAAATCCTCACAGTGTTTGAAACAGTAACTCTCTGGCTGTGGGAAGGTAAGTTGCAGATCCTGCAGGGATGTCCTGAAGCTGGCACATGCCACAGCTTTCAGGACATTCCAGGAGGACTCCCAGAGCTGCTGCAGTGCAGGGGATGTGGCCCTAGGGCAGGGCTGGGTTTCCCTGCTGCAGCACCCGAGGCACAGCCCCAGGCAGCTCCCTGTATCCAGGCTCTGCTGCAGGGCTGAGCAGCCAGGGATGCAGCCAGCGGTGCCCAGGGCTGTTCTGCAGAGCAGGGCCCAATTAAAGAGCGAGTCGCGACTGGTTCTTTTATGGATCTTAGAGCGCAAAAGACACAGCAGGGGACAAAACCAGTTTACTTCTACAGAAATGCATTTTATTTAGTGCCAACCAAAATGCGATAGTGGGACAGAGAGAGAGAGAGAGAAAAGGGGGTCGGGATTATAGTTGCCAAGACGGGCAGACGAATCCTCGTGGAACCAGCCAGTAGAGGTCTGTTGCCGTTTGGGGAGATCTCGGGGGTCTCCACTAAGAAAGTCACTTTTATAGTCCTTTCCCAAAGCGAGTGGCTTCTGGCCAAAAGGTGGGAAGATTTATGGACTATTGTATGTGGAGCTCGTTACGCTGGGTAACAGGTCGAAACAGGACGCTTCAAGGCACATCAGACCATCTTTGTCGTCATGAACACACGCGGGGCAGCCCATACTGACCAGTCCATTGTTCTTCCATCTGTGGGAGCTTGTTGAGTAAACGCCCCGTGACTAGTTGTCACCTGTGGAACAGTCACTTGGTATTCCTCCCATCCCTGGCCAACGCAGGCCTCAGGTGAGGGTCGTTGGGCAGAAACAGACGAGAGGCTCACACGGACTCTCACATCACCCCGTGACCAATGAGCGTCGCTGAGAAACTCCATCAGCATGATGCTGTGATGTTGTAGCATCTTCAGGACCCGCCCTTGGTAGCACATCCCGCGAATGGGGAAAGGGAAAACAAAAAACCGGAGATAAGAAGGAAAAGGGAAAAGGAAAAGGAAAAGGAAAAGGAAAAGGAAAAGGAAAAGGAAAAGGAAAAGGAAAAGGAAAAGGAAAAGGAAAAGGAAAAGGAAAAGGAAAAGGAAAAGGAAAAGGAAAAGGAAAAGGAAAAGGAAAAGGAAAAGAGGAAAAGGAAAAGGAAAAAGAAAATAAACAGGAAAATAATAGTGAAAAATAATCACAACAAAATTTATTAAAATTTAAACAAATCACAATGATATTAGCTAAAATAACTTTCAAACAATTAAAATTAATCAATAAAAAAACATTCTAACAATTAAAATTAAAACAAATCAGTATCCATTATAATATGTTTTATGATTAAAACAATTATTTTCCAAAACCATTTTAATCAGAAGCTTAACATTACTAAAACTGATCATACCAATCATAACCAGTAAGAAACAATTTTAATCAGTTTGCTGTTAAAGGCCTGACTTTCACTGCTCATGTAATTTGTCTGGTGTCAATAACTTTAGGGGTATCTTTAGCAGATGGAGTACTGATCAAATTATGTGCTTCCATTGTTGATTCCAATTGTGTCAACCGTTTTACCATTCTCCAATTCAGGATGTATAGAATGACTGACAAAACAAAACTGATCAAAACCAAAATCAAAAGCAAAACAATGGGATGACACAATTTGTTTAGAACACCAGTAGCAGTAGGTGACCACCTAAAAAGAGTATCCCACCACTTGAGTTCAGCATCCCCTTTTACCCTTTCTAAAACCTGATGTGTTTCTTTCACATTGTGATGAACTGTCACCAGGATCTTCTGCCCATTTTTCTTGATTTTTTTTCCAAGATTCCAATTAAGTCCTGGTGAAGCAACAATTGTTTAATCAAAGTGAGGTTCATCCCGATGGGAGCAGGCACTAACTGATGAATCAGTGTTAAATTGGATTGCAAAATGTGATGAGACATAACTAGAACAGTATAAGAAAAGTCACAGCCCATGATCATGGTAAAATTACAAACACAAAAATTTAAATTGTTTTTTAGATTTACTGTTACATTTTCTACAAACACTGAGTTGCAAGCAGTTCTTACACACACACATCCATTTCCTATGTACACCAGCAGTGTTGCAGGAGTCTCATCAAGGTGTATTTCAAAATGACAGATATTTTGTTCTGTGTCTAAACAGATGTCTTGGGCCACAATGGCATTGCTTTCACAAATGAAACCCAGTTGCTCCAGAACAACGCAAGATTCCAAATTAACAGTTTGCCATTTCTCACCAATTTGATGGGCCCATACTCTGTGCTCGAAAGGACAGAGAATAGTTCCATCGTGATTCAATCCTAATGCAATGATGGGGTATATCAAATGCACTGAAGCGTTGCGTATTGTCAACACAAAGGTTGTGGCTGTGTTTGTTCTGGGGTTGTAGGTAAAGTTTACCAAATTCCACCAGGACTGAAACTTCCTTTCAAAATCATTAGCATTGTCCCAAATTATTGTCCGGATTTCAGTAGGGAAGATGCCTTCTTCCCCTTCCCTTATAATTGAGACAACAACTGTTTGCATCCAAAGCTGTGCCTGGATACAGCTGAGGGCTAAGGAGGTGTTGTTTTGAGCAGTACCAAGAGCATCAATTATCAATTTGTGATCATTTACATTTGCCTTTTCCCAATTTGGTAAAATGTTTGATAATAAGCACTGTTGCGTCCCCAGGGCTGTTAAAGAGGACTGCAGAGGTTGTTTCAATTTGGTCAGGTCTCTGGTGGTGGCAACCAATTTGTTCATTAATACCTCTGAATCAATGCTATTTAAAATTCCCAATCCTGTTCCCACAACACCGGTTATGTCTCTTGTTTGTTTCTTTAAAGGATCCTCCTGGTTTTGCAACCAGATTGTTTGTCCACCCCATGAAAAGGTGAACAAGCTGGCTGAATTACTGAGACATTGTTTTGCATTGGCAATTTGACTTGTTTAAAAGGCAATGCCGAATTAAACAATATTTGCTGTTTGCCAGTTTTCTTAATTAGCCAAGGTCGAATTTCAAAAATTTTCAGGCTCAGTATAACCGGTGGTTGGGTAGTAGGTGTTACAACATTGACATCAAGTTCTCCTTTATATTTTTTATTGTTTTTCCCACACATAATTTTTTTTGAAAAATTGTACAACAGTTTAACTTTGATTTTGAATTTTCACAAAATAAAACACAGCTGTAAGGTCCTGTGCTGTAACTGTATACAGGTTCGATGAGGGATTCAGCAATTAATCTTCACGTTCCATGGCATTATTCTGTGAAAAGTAAACATAACAGAATCTGCCACAAAGAGGCAGGAGGTTAAAATGATGAAACTATGCAGACAGAAATTCTGTTAACTTCCCAATCATTTTGCTGCCAAGAAGGAAGCCACTCTCTACCTCCTTTAAACACAGCATAAGAATCAGTGTAGTTGCAAACAAGAAAGGCACTCTGCACTTCAATCTGGAAAACACCCCAAATAACCATCAACGCTCCAACCCAAAAGTCACCCAGTCCCCCAGCAATAATTTGCTCAGCAGAAGCATTAGTGAACAAAGAATTAGTGAACAAAGGTTGTTTGGGGGAGAAAGCAGAGGCTACTTTAATTACTGAGGCAGGTTTGTCATTGGTGTTGCCCAAGTTCTCAGTTTCTGTTATTGCCAGACTTTTTACAGTTCCTTCTGTTAATGTGGATTTCTGGGTCACCCTGTCTGAGGGGGCAGTCCCAGTAGTGGCTGTCTTCAAAAACTTCACTTCCTGAGAAGGTTTTTGAATTTTCTCTGAGGCAATTTGCAAGTTAGGGCTTTGTAGGTGGGAAATTATTTTCTGTTGCACATCCCTCACTTCTTCTTTTTCTTCTCCTCCTATCAATACATCATCTATGTATTGGTACACAGCTACAGTGTCAGGTTTGGGTTTTTGGATTGGCCATACAGGGGAGTTTTGCAAGTCCTGTATAACCGGTTTGATCTCTACTTTGTCACTAGAGAGAAGAGGGTATTTTTTTATATTTACAGGTAATTACATAGGTGATTTATAGCCAGCAGTGGATTTTATTTCATGTATAATTTGCAAGCAGGCAACTTTTTGAATGTTTTTAGGAGTTGGTCTGGGGTGCCAGTTATGGCTAGAGGATCACCTCTTTCTAATGGGGTTAAGTCCCCCAGCCCTGTAGGCTGCACGCTGTGTCAGAGACCATGGAACACTAGCGTTTCCAGTTGTTAAGAAAACTCCAGGCCCCCAGTACCCACTGGCTTCTTGTTCACTTAATTTAATTTGATCTTCTCCAGTGAGTGAAACTCTAAAAACATAGTCTGTCTCAGATTCTTGTGGGAGACGTGAGTATTCTTTCTTTAATTTGGCCAATTCAGTAGCAGTGTATGGTATTTCTTTGGAGGTTATGTGGGAGTCAAAATCCTTGTCGTTCAGGTATCTATATTCCGTTTTAACGAGAGGTCTCATTTTAGAGCAGCAATTTTCCCCACTATTTTGTACACGTACTAGTTCTCTCTGTGGGTATATCTGCTTTATGTGATATGTTTCTTTTTCTTCTGTTTCATTAGGTGTATCTGCATGTTGTGAGGCATGTGATAGTTGTAGTAAGTAGTTGTGATTTATTTCCTTTTCCAGTTGGTTTTCCAGAGTTTCTATCTGATTTGTCCTCTGTTCTAGTTGGTTTTCCAGAGTTTCTACTTCATTTGTTTTCTGTTCTAGTTGGTTTTCCAGAGTTTCTGCTTGATTTCTTTCCTGCTCCAGTTGGTTTTGCAGAGTTTGTACCTGATTTATTTCCTCCTGTATTTGGTTTGTTTTCTCCTGCAATAGCTTTTGCAAAGCTTCCACTAGGTTTTGCAAGGAGTCTATCACTGCACTTTCTCACTTACTCGTTTAAAACGAGATTCTACAGCAGCTGAAAGACAAGCGCCTAGAACTGAGCAAAGTGTGGTTTTATTTTTCTTGCTCAGTTTGAATTTTGTTTCATGTTGCAAAGAATGTATCCTATCAATCACATTTTCTAAATTAAACCAATTACTGTGTGCCCAGTCTTACCCCCCTTGGGAGGGTCTGCCATTATACTTAGCTAGTAAAGTGTATAATGCAGCTTTATCATTTTCAGACATTTTTATGAAGGGACTAAAACCACTCTCAGGGTGACACACTTAAAGTTACACAAAAAACACCGCTGAAACTGTGAATACCTTCTCTTCCCTGGAGTGGGTGAAGAGACACACTACTTGGGAGGTACTAACTTAACTACAAAAACCACTTGTCTCTTCGTGATCCCAAGTAGTCAAATACAATAATTATACAACAACTGTAACCTCTGAGTTACGATTATGTGCGAGGGGGAAAAACCACTTCAGGAAGATAAACACTTGTCACCCAGACTTCTGCTGGGGACAGCCCCCTGTCATCCCTGGGTGGCTGAGAAGACCAAACCGCTTGGGAGGTTCTCTTTAGTTGCACAGTGAGTGTCTCCTCGACTACACCAAGCAGCAAACAACGTGTTAGGGGGAAAAAACACTTTAGGAAGGTCAACACTTGTCACCCAGACTTCTGCTGGGGAAAACCCCCTGTCATCCCTGAGTGGCTGAGGAAACCAAACTGCTTGGGAGGTTCTCTTTAGTTGCACAATGGTTGTCTCCTCGACTACACCAAGCAGCAAACAACAGAAAACACAAGTCCCATCTTTTGCTCAGCTGAAATCCTTTCAAAAAAAATTCTCCGATAGCTGAAATGGAGTTGATTATCCACCTGGGTGTGTGTGCAGATTGCGGGAAGAACCCAATACCACCTCCCTTGCTTTCTAACACTGTTCAGTCCTTACGGCACTGACAGACTAGGTGCGGCTGAAATGGCACAGGTCTTCCCCTGGTACAAAGTGCACAGAAAACCCACCTCCCCCAGTATCGGGAATCCAATTGCCGACTACGCCAAAAAATGTCACGATCTGCCCAATTCAAGAGCGAGTCGCGACTGGTTCTTTTATGGATCTTAGAGCGCAAAAGACACAGCAGGGGACAAAACCAGTTTACTTCTACAGAAATGCACTTTATTTAGTGCCAACCAAAATGCGATAGTGGGACAGAGAGAGAGAGAGAGAGAGAGAGAGAGAGAAAGGGGGGTCAGGATTATAGCTACCAAGACGGGCAGACGAATCCTCGTGGAGCCAGCCAGTAGATGTCTGTTGCCGTCTGTGGAGATCTCGGGGGGTTTCCTTTGCAAAAGTCACTTTTATAGTCCTTTCCCAAAGCGAGTGGCTTCTGGCCAAAAGGTGGGAAGATTTATGGACTATTGTATGTGGAGCTCGTTGCGCTGGGGAACAGGTGGAAACAGGACGCTTCAAGGCACATCAGACAATCTTTGTCGTCATGAACACACGCGGGGCAGCCCATACTGACCAGTCCATTGTTCTTCCATCTGTGGGAGCTTGTTCAGTAAACGCCCCGTGACTAGTTGTCACCTGCGGAACAGTCACTTGGCGTTCCTCCCATCCCTGACCAGCGCAGGCCTCAGGTGAGGGTCGTTGGGCAGAAACAGACGAGAGGCTCGGACGGACTCTCACAGGCCCTGCAGCCTAGGGCTCTTTGCTGGGGCAGGGGCTCTCCTGCCTGCCAGGGGCAGCTCTCAGCCAGCCCTGGGAGCTGCTCCCAGCACTGGGGAGAAGCTGTGGAGGCAAGGAGCGACCCTGAGCAGGGCAGGTGCTGCTGCTGAGAGGTGCTGGGTGGGACAGGGTTGCTTCCAGCTCCAGACCAGCCTGGGCACAGCTCCAGAGAACACTTCCGAAAAGAAGGTGAGCCTGAGATTGCTGTAAATATCAGGAGATTTCTTGAGAGTGTTTTCAATTTCCTCCTTGGAGAAGGATGGGAAGGCTGGGGTGATGACAAAATGATTTTTGCTTTTTATACTTTTTTTCCTAGTCTTGTAACTCTGTAAACTATTATTATATACTTATATAACTAAAATCTTTTAATATCTCTAGTACACCTCCTAGCCTTTCTTTTAGATATTTTTCAACAATAAGATGACCTTCTAAATACATTCCTGAAATAATGTATAGTCTTATTATCAGGAAAGGGACCTACAAGAAGAACATTGGGGTTTTTTTGTTTGTTTCTTTCTTTTTTAACCAGAATGTGAGCAGTCATAGAAAAATAGGGGCAATGAAGCCCTTGGAACTACTCCAATGAGTTGACCCAGGGGTGTATAACAGGGGAAACCCAATCTCCTATTGGATTTTTCTGTTAAATATCCTAGTTAATCAACCTTAATAAATTGTTGGAATTGGGGGCTAGGCGTGCCACATTCCCACTGGGACACCTGGAAGGTTCCAATAACGATCTGTTTTGTATTTTACCATTCTAACACTCTTGCAAGGTTTTTTTTCTCTTTTGATTATAGACAATCAAATGGACAACAGGGGGATGAGAGAAGCAAAACAGGAATTGTAATCCCAGAATCACAGAACATTCTGAGTTGAAAGGGACACACAGGATCACCAAAGTAATGTTTGAACATTTACAGAGACTTCAGATCTGTAACTTTGTGTGGTCAATCTCTCTGCTTGGAGCCTCCCAAAGGGCCTTCAGCCACTCCTCAGCCCCGGGCAGCACCAGCATCCCCTTTGCAGGGCCCAGCAGGGCTCTCCTGAGCTGCCCTTGCCCACCTGCAGACAGACCCTGCCCCAGGCAGGGCCCTGCAGACAGGCAGGTTTGTGTGGGACAGGTGAGGGCACAGAGGGTGGGATGGGCTCTGTGAGCCTGGCAGGGACAGGGCAGCTCTCAGGAGGGAAATGTCCAGGCCCAGGGAGATGCTCAGGGAAGGAGAGGGGGCTGAACAGAGCAATGCTGGGGGCAGGAGGGCACTGTTGGTGTGTGGGAGGTGCCGTGCACAGCTGGGTATGGGAACACTGCCCTGAGTGCCCGGCTGTCTGTGCCCTGCCCTCCTGGCACAGCACCACAACATCTCTTTTTTCTGCACTCCTCTGATATTGTCATTGTTATCTGCTGCTCTCAGGGAGGCTCTGGGATTGCAGCACTGAGTCAGGCACTGCCCTTGGGATTCCTGCCAGGCAGGGGTGTCCATGGGAATGGGGTGTCCAAGCTTCTCTGGGACCTGTGGGGCTGAAGGCAAAGCAATCCATGGTAAAGGGGAGTGAGCTGAGCCCCCTCCCTGAGATCCCATCATGGGCACACCTGGGGGTCTCCTTGCTGTGTCATTCCAAACTCTGAGCTGCCCTCCTGGGTGCAAATCTGTGCCAGAGCCTCTTGGAGTTCCCCTGAGTGTTCCACAGGGAAGTGCAGAGATGTCACAGCTGAGGAAATGCTATTTTATTTGCCAAGGGAGCTGTGAGTGTCCTTGGCAGAAGGGGGTGCTGAGACCTTGCTCAGAGAGCTTTAGAGAAGGTGAGACATTCAGGGATCCTCTGCTCTCAGCAGGGTTTGGTTTATCCCAGGGTGACACAGAAGTGTGACTGTGCTCTGATTCCAGCCAAAAGTGCAAACCCTGGGCAGTTGGGAACAAGCCACTCCACCTTGCCCTGAGCCTCAGGGAATCTTCTGCCTCTTTCATCTCTCAGTGGCAAACTGTGAGTGCAGCAGAAATGCTTGGATTTCTGTCCTCAGAGAACCAGGAATGATATGTGGGTAGGAAAACAAATCCTAAAACCAACTCCAGCCATCCTTTTGATTTGGGAATGCAGAAGCTACCAAGCCTTTCTGCATTAGGAGTGATTCCACAGGCAAATCCTAAATATCCAGCCTTGTCCCTCAGCCACACAGTCACAAACCTAAGGCTGCAGGGCAGGGATGGCTCCTTGAGAGCACCCATGCACAGGCCTGGCTGCTCCTGTCACATTCAGACAGTACAACTGGAGTTCAGTCGGGGATTTTGGTGAAGGATTTCCCAGAGCAGGAACAAGAGTGAGTGAGTCATCAAGGGTCAGTCTACAGGGAATAGCCCAGGTTTGTGTTCAAGCAGCCTCTGCTCACCTGTCATTGTCCTTTATCCATGAACAGGTCCCCATATCCAGAGACAGCAAATGTCCAACAGCAGCTCCATCAGCCACTTTCTCCTGCTACCATTAGCAGACACGCGGCAGCTGCAGCTCCTGCACTTCTGCCTCTTCCTGGGCATCTCCCTGGCTGCCCTCCTGGCCAACGGCCTCATCATCAGCGCCATAGCCTGCGGCCACCACCTGCACACCCCCATGTTCTTCTTCCTGCTCAACCTGGCCCTCACTGACCTGGGCAGCATCTGCACCACTGTGCCCAAAGCCATGCACAATTCCCTCTGGGACACCAGGAACATCTCCTTTGCAGGATGTACTGCTCAGTTTTTCTGCTTGCTTTTCTTTATATTAGCAGAGTATTATCTCCTGACCGTCATGTGCTACGACCGCTACGTGTCCATCTGCAAACCCCTGAACTACGGGACCCTCCTGGGCAGCAGAGCTTGTGCCCACATGGCAGAAGCTGCCTGGGCCAGTGGCTTTCTTAATGCTCTGCTGCACACAGCCAATACATTTTCCCTGCCCCTGTGTAAAGGCAATGTCTTGGGCCAGTTCTTCTGTGAAATCCCACACATCCTCAAGCTCTCCTGCTCCAAATCCTACCTCAGGGAACTTGGGCTGCTTGCTGTTAGTGTCTGTTTGGTATTTGGTTGTTTTGTGTTCATTGTTTTCTCCTATGTGCAGATCTTCAGGGCTGTGCTGAGGATCCCCTCTAAGCAGGGACGGCACAAAGCCTTTTCCACCTGCCTCCCTCACCTGGCTGTGGTCTCCCTGTTCCTCAGCACTGGTACATTTGCTTACCTGAAGTCTCCCTCAGTCTCCTCCCCATCCCTGGATCTGGCCCTGTCACTTCTTTACTCTGTTGTGCCTCCAGCCCTAAATCCCCTCATCTACAGCCTGAGGAACCAGGAGCTCAAGGCTGCAGTGTGGACACTGATGACTGGAAGGTTTCAGGAACATTAAACTGCTAGCCAATTGCTGAAAACCACTTGTAATGAAAGTCATCTTTAATATTCCTTCTTGGTTTCATTGTGGGGTTATTTTTCCTTTGTTTTAGTTTTATCATATTGTCCATAAAAAAAGCCACTCTGTGTTCCATTGCTCATTATGTTTCTCCATCTTATCTGTGGCCACAAAATGTGTCAATAAAGGGTTTCAGTCTTCGTGGCTTTAAACACACTGAAGGATTTCCCTCACAGTATAGTTTCGCTGGAGATGCCCATTTTGTTCCCTTCTCTGGAGCTGCAGCAGCAATGTCTGTGTGCAGAGTTGGGGCAGATCAGTGCTGACAGCAGCTGTGCCCAGTAGCAGCAGTACTTGGTGTTGCCAGGGCTGCTCCCATGCCACTGCCCCACTGCCCTCCTGCCCCTCGTGTTGCTGCAGGGCATGAGTGCTCTTGGGGTTGGTCACAGCCCTGGGAGTGGCAGTGCCGGGGCTGCAGCAGGAACAGGCCAAGGGCACTGCTGGAGCAGCGCTGATGCCTGAGGACAGGGCCTGGGGGCTCCAGGGCAATGCTGAGCAGAGTAAACCCCCGTGAGCAGCCCCAGGCTGGCCGTGGGCAGGCTGGGGGCAAACAACATGGCTGATGCTCTGCAAGGTCCCTGCAAGGGGCAGACCCTGGCAAGGAGCAGCAGAGCAGGGGCTGATTCATCCCCACTGCATTGGACAGCCCAGGGCAGCGTCCCAGAGCATCCTCATGCACCTGCCAACAACATCCCCCCTCTGCAGCCCTGGCCTCTCCCCCAGCTCACACAGGTGCCGCATCCTTGCAGGCACAGACACTGCAGCGCGGGCTCAGGAGCCCCTGTTTGCACTGCACAAAGCAGGCGTCAGCACCCCCATGGTGCTGCTGTGGGGGAGATGGAGCTGAGTGAGCACAAATGCCATAATTCCCTGGGGCCTGAAAGGGCTGGGGGACACCAGGGAAACCACTCAGGTTTGTCATGGCCTCTGCAGTCAGCCAGAAAGTTTGTTCCCATGAGCTGTGAGTTTCCTGTCCCACTGCAGACATTATTGCTCAGAGCCAGGGCTGCCTGGCAGTCACCCCCAAACTGCCTTGAGCATTTCCTTTGCTTCACCTCTGCCTTCTTTTCTCTTCGTGGTACCAATTTCTTCCTATTACCCATCCCAGTCCCCTCCCCTACAAAAAGTCCATTCCTGTTTGCCCTTTCCACTCTAGTCCCACTCCTCATTTTAGTTTCTGAGCTGGAACCAGGAGAATGTCCCTTGGGAAGCAGGATCATCCTACAAGTGCTTCAGGAATTGTCTGCAGGCTCCTGCAGTGCCTCGTGCTGCTCCCTTGCCAGAGGCACCACAGGCCAGAGGGGCACATCTGGGCTGGTGTGTCTGGGTGTGGGGATCCCTATTCTGGGCAATGAGGAGGGGCTGGAGAGGCTCTGCAGGACTGACAGGATGGGCTTTGGGGCTGTATGGAGAAGCTGAGGGACCTGGGCTGCTGGAGCTTCTGAAGAGGAGGCCCAGGGCTCATCCTGAAACTGCTCCAGAGATGGTTTCAAAGAATCACAGAATCAGCCAGGCTGGAAAAGTCTTTGGAGATCATCAAGTCCAACCTGTGCCCTGACACCACCCTGTCTCCCAAGCCTCCTCTTCTTCAGGATAAACATCCCCAGCTCCCTCAGATCCTCCCCAAAGACTTGTGTTCCAGACCCTTCACCAACCTTGTTGCCTTCTTGGGACACACTCCAGCCCCTCCATGTCCTTCCTAAGTTGGGAGGCCCAGAACTGGACAAAGCACTTGAGGAGCAACCTCATAAGTTCTGGGCAAAGGGGAATCACTATGATTGCTCCTGCTGGCCACAGCATTTCTGATCCAGGCCAGGTTGCTCAAAACCAGGGCTGTCTGGAGGCCATCCCCAAATTGCCTGGAGAATTTCCTTTGCTTCACCTTTGTTTTCTTTACTCTGCTCTGCTCCAGATTTCTTCCTCTTGCCCACCCCTGTCTTTCCTCCCCTGCAAACAGCCCATTTTTATTTGCCCTTTCCTCTCTGTCCCCACATCCCCAGCTCCCTCAGCTGCTCCTCACGCACTTGTTTTCCATAACCCTCACCAGTCTTGTCTCACTTCTCTGGACACACTACAGCCCCTCCATGTCCTTCCTAAATTGGGGGGCCCAGAATTGGCCACAGCACTCGAGGTGCTGCCCAACCATTTCTGAGCACAGGGGAAGAATCACTGCCCTGCTCCTGCTGGCCACACCATTCCTGATCCAGGCCAGGAGCTACTGGCTTTTTTGGAGACTTGGGCACACTGCTGGCTCATGTACAGCCTGCTGTCCATCAGTGCTCCCAGGGCCCTTTCTGCCTGGCTGCTGTCCAACCACTCTGTCCCCAGCCTGTAGCACTGCAGGGGTTGTTGTGCCAAAGCACAGAACCTGGCACTTGGCCTTGTTAAACTGCAACTTGTTGGGATTTAGACCCTGGATCCAGCCTGTCCAGGTCTCTGTGCAGAGCCATTCTACTCCCCAGAAAAACCACATTTCAAGCCAACTTGGTTTCACCACAGATCCATGAGGCCCTAGAGTGACACAATGTTCTCAATGATTTCATGAGGCCTCCCAGTGTCACAAGGTCTTTTGAGACACCTTGGTGTCACAAAGTCCCTTGCATCCTTGGGCCCCACAGTGTCACAATGGCACCTTGGTCTCCCAAGGGCCTGCAGTGTCACAGTGGATCCTTGGTTCTATGAGGTCTTGCAGTGCAGCAATGCTCTCCTTGGTTCCACAGAGTCACAATGGCCTCTTGTTCCCAAGGGGCACCACCGTGTCCCTAAGGAGCAACATTGGCTCCAGAAGGAAATGGGTCTCCCATACACACCTGCACCCCTCCAGACATGGGCTGCAGGGCAGGTGTCTTGGGCACAGGACATGAGCTGCTGATCTTGAAGATACTCTCATCTTGTTTACATTTTTATATATATAAATATATATTTATATTTATATAAATAAATAAATTAATTAATTAATTAATGCACTGAGGCATAAGGGGCTGCAGGAGATGTTGGGAGCTGCAGAGGTGCTCAGCTGGCACTTCTGCTGTTATCTCCAAAGATAAATCCAAGAAACTTTGTTGAGGTCTCCATTGGTGGGAAAGCAA
This sequence comes from Erithacus rubecula, assembly GCF_903797595.1. Classification (NCBI taxonomy): domain Eukaryota; kingdom Metazoa; phylum Chordata; class Aves; order Passeriformes; family Muscicapidae; genus Erithacus; species Erithacus rubecula. Next base: position 11,207 of record NW_027635654.1, on the reverse strand, counting down.
GTTCATGAAGAGCACTGACTTTGGGAGTCTGACTTTTGAAACAAATTAATCCCTTTGCTGAATCTCTGTGATATTTGGCATGTATGATTGATGATAGTGAAACTCACATTAGAAGAGGTTCACATATGTAAGTGATGTAGCAAGAAAATACCACAAAAACCCCCCCACAAATGCACGTTCTGACTTCTTACTGTGAGCTGTCAACACTTTTGTCCCTACTCATATGACTGCCAGAAGAATAGAAAATTGCTTTCCTCAAAGCAAATCCAATCTTAAGAGTGTGAAATACCAAACTAAGATTCATAGAGAACAGAGGAATGGGTGTGATTTATAAGCATGTGTCTCATATTTATTAGAGGAAACAGAGACTGAATATGAAGGATATGCTGATCAGTTTAATGTTTTCTCTTGGATCTTTTCGCAAAGCATGCAGTTTCCAAGCCACTGCAGTCAGCAAGAATCTTTCTACTGACCTAAACAAATTTTTTAATACAAGGCACTTATGCCTGGATATTTATTAAAGATGTGATAGCCAGTTGTAATAGTTTTGAAATCAAAACCAGTGAGAGACTCCAAGTACCAAGTACAATTTAACAGAGAAAAACATAAATAAATTTAAAGAACAAAGAAAAGGCATGCAATAGTACATACAAAAGAAAAAGCACAGAGTCAGAATACAACCTGACACCGTGCTAGTTATAGTGGTGGTAGCAGTCTGGATGCAGTGGTCTTCTTGAAGCAGAGATCCTGTAGAAATTCTGGCAGCATTCCTGGTAGCTCTTGGCCTCTGGAAACCAGTGGCTAAGGGCAGATTTGGTGTTCACAATCTCAGTTTTTACCTAGGTAGGAAAGGCTTAGCTCCTCCCCTTGGGTGAAACATCTCACAATGGGGTGATGTAATTTTATCAGTCATGCAATGGGACTCAGAGGCCCATTAACAGAAGGTATGTTCCTGGAGGGAGGGTGGGTCATGGGAAAGATAAAGAACATTGCCCAATCTCTCTTTAAAACATGACCCATTAGCAGAGGATATCTCCCACAAAGATAAGAATCACTGCCCCACCTGATTACAGCACATGGGGATAGAATACATCCCTTTGGGCATATCTTCACGTTGTAACCTAGGACACCAGTCTGCCACGTGACTGAGAGATGGGACTTCAAAGCAAGAGTGCAGAAAGTAATCCAAGCAAGAACCAAAGCCCGAACAAAAACAAGTTGGAGTTGTAGTCAAAGTTGAAATCAGAGTTGAAGTCATTGAAGTCATTGAAGTCATTGAACTCAGTGAAGTCACTGAAGTCACTAAAGTCACTGAATTAATTTATTGTTTGTTGTAATCCGATACCAGAGGTATAAGGAATGTCTTACCTGTCCCGCCTGTCCCTATCCTATTGGCAGACAGCCAGAAATCCCCTCCCTGACCCTTTCCTACAAAAAGCCAAGACCTGAGATGCGCTTCCTCTTTTGCCCTGCTACCACCATGCAATAAAGAAAAGGCAAAGAGCCACTCTTTTGATCCTCGTTCTTGTCTCATATGCTAGACCTAGCTCCTTCTTATTTATACAATAGGAAGAAGTTACAGTTTGTAGCAATTGTTCTCACAGCTCAGACTTATATACTGTTGCAGCCTCAAGCAGTTGCATCTCTCAAGCAGTCACATCCCCAAGGCTGAATTTCCCCCCAGTTACAGAATCAGCCTTTTGTTTGCATTACTTGGCAACCTTACAAAACCACACAGTTTCATAAAGATTGATAGCTGCACATGAAGCTCTTTCTTTCACAGCTGTGGTTTCTTATTCCACAGTCTGTACCCCACCAAAGCCAGAACATCTCGACCAACTGTTCTCTCTGTACTGTATCCCACTTCTCCTATAGCAGTCCGGTCTTTTTAAATTTATTCTGGTATTTCTCGTCTCCCTTTCAATCAGTGACTAATTAGTAGACTTCAGATTGCTTCAGAAAATGCTTGACATGGTTTGATACTATTTGATTCTGCCTGTATTTAACATCACTCTTTAGACAGTATTAACTGTACCTCATGCTTTTCCTTACATTATTTCTACAGTCTTACTTAAAAATAAATGTGAAAAAATACATGAAAACTTGATTTAAAAGTTACTGAGTTGTAGCCATTAAGTGTATCAAATGGGTTAATATTTGTAATATGTGTTTCTGTATTTTTATTATCAACTCTAAGCTAAGTTTCTTTTTGAGCCATATATTGCTTCATTGCCTTCTCTGAAGTGCAACCAACTCAGGCAGGTCTAGAGAATTCTTCAGTGTAAACATCCTTTTTCTCCTTGGAAAAACTGACTTTTTTTCTTACCTACAAATCACAGATCAAGTCAGGAGAGGATGTTTTTCCAGCATTCTTTACCTGCTTTATTCAATACTGCTCAGAGTATGTCAGGATTACCATGTACCATATGAAATGCAAGTTTGTCCATTCAGGCTTTACTTGTTCTGCATTTCTTGAGGCTTAGAGAGGGATTATCCATCAGTTCCTGAGGAAAGCAGTTCTTGACCACCCCAGGCAAAACAGCACTGTCTAAAATCACCTTCTCCTGTGTGTTTGGTACATCTGCTTCCCTTGGAAGACACAAAATGAAAATTTTAGGGGTTAAGTTTTGATAGAATTGATGAATTGTTTATATTGTTTAATGCTACTTTTGCCCCTCCATTCAGGATGGTATGAGGAATGACTTGGAGTTCCTGAGAGCATTCAGCTGTTTATTGCAGCTTGCAGAATGAGTCATGAGGTAAGAGAGCTACATTGACAAGTACAACAGGCCTTTGCTGCAGTTTGTAACTTAAGAACTCTGCTTACAATGATTTTCTGTTATATATGTATTTTAAGGCTGTGTTTAATGTAACCTGCAAAAAATTTTATTGATTGTGTTGTAACATTACTTGTCAGGTGTTTCTCTACAGAGAAAAGACAGCTGTCCTAGTTTCAGAGGAGCTTGTCTCCTCAAAAATTCTAAGGCAAAAATTCATTTGGGATATGTGTAAGATGTCGTAATGTGACTGTTTCCAATTCTAACTCCAATTTCTTTTTGTTTAAACCTTAAAAAGATTGATTGATTGATTGATTGATTGATTGATTGATTGATCAATTGATTGCAGAAACCCTTGAAATACTTATCAGACTGGTTGATAATTTACAAGCACACTTTTCTGCAATGGGTGTGCAAGCACAGTTACTGAGGCTGCTGTGAATGTGCAGGAGCTTTTCACAGTTGCTGGACTCTTCCTATTCGGCATAGGCATTAGCACAGAGGATCCCAGTCTTCATGTGAAATCCCCAACACGGGTCTTACCCAGTTAATGGTCCCAAGAAGATTTTCCATATCATGCAAGGTCCAAGGGTTTTCATGGAGCTGCAAATGTGGCTGCATGGTTTGGCCAAGATCCACTTTCCCAAATACATCCTTGGGGGAGTTCTTTGTACGTTTTCATCTGAAATAGTATATCCTGCCTTTTGGATGGCTCCCATGGTGTCTACCAGTGCTGTAACCAATGCTGAGATGACCTTGGCAGAAAGGAGGATGTTGTCCATGTAGTGGTAGATGACAGCCCCTAATGATCTTAATAAATTGTCCTTGGTTGTTTCATCCCAGACCTGTTTGTCCAATGGCTGCTTAAAATGGTCAATGAATTTTATAGAGCTCTCCAGGCTCTTGTCTGATATTCCCATAGTCCAAAATTGGGGTACTACCATCAGGTACCTGGACTAATGCTTTCTGGGCCATGTTCTTTATATTGCCCAGTACCTGCCTGGGAATGTTCACTGCCTGATTGTCTGGCTGGCCATGCTGTCCCTCTCCAGACAGGTGCTCAATGGTTTTGCCACTCTTGTCTCATCATTAACATACTCTGCTATTGCTTCCTTTAACATACATTCTCCTCCTCTTTCCCACAAAGTGTATTAAGTGGGTGATAAAAACATAGTCGTAATGTATTTTAAATCATGAGGGGTCAAGACAGGAGTGGTGAACTTAGCCCTTACTAGATTGTTAAAAGAGAGCAGGTCCTGGCCATGGTCCTTTGCTGCCCTACGCAGCTCCTTCATTTCCCCATAAGACATTGGCTCAAACCTCGTGTTCTCCCCTCTTCTCTCATAGCATACTGGAGCCACAGCAATTTTGGACACCATCTGCCAGTCTCCTTCCTTGACTGCAGTTTTCCTGATCATGTCCCAGGGGTTCTCAAGGGTTTAGAGGTGAGATAACAATCCTTCAATATCTGGGGAATTAGAATCCTCTTCCAAGAGAAAAGGGTGACTGGGAGCAATGACATTGGTGTTAGTCACAGGATGACAGCAGGGCTTATTGCCTTTGATCATGGGGGCTGGTTGATTGCTGGTGGGTGAAGTAAAGGGTGCTGCCATTTGATCCAGTGGTGAGGAGGAAGGGTTTTGATTTAAGAGGGCAAACGTCTGGGGTGGAGCTCCAGAGGTGTGGCCCAGGATTGAGGTAGAATGATTGATTGATAGAAGAGGCGTGACTCACAGTGGAGGGGGTGATGTCTGGAGGTTGGTTCAGGGCAGAAGAGAAGGTGGTGGGGACAGGCAGTGGAGGAGCCAGGATGGCAGGAGGATGGTCGGGCTTCTGAGCCAGATTGTGGCTCCTTCCATCTTGGGTCTCAGGGGTACGATGCTCCAAGGTGGCGTGGCCAGGGACATCTTGGGCCATGGTGGAGGGTCTGAGAGGGGAAGATTTAGGTAAGCAGAGAACAACGGATTGGGTAATCAACACTCTGCTTGCTGGTGGAAGGTCTTGAGGATGACGTGGAAAATGGGGAGCATGCGGGGTGCAATGGGACCCTCTTAAGTGACAGATGATACAATTTAACTCCCACAGAGTCCCAAAAATTGATGTTGCAGATTTCATTGGCAGAGGCACCTGGAATTTTTTTTTAAATCCACTTCACCATTGATTTTATTATATGTTGGAAAATTTCTTCTCCTGATCAGTTAGAATGGATCAAAAGTGTCCAAAAAGCCCCTTTCTACCGTGGACATTTGGCTGCCCATTTTTCTCTCTCTCCTCCTTGAGGGGAACAGCCAACGTAATGCCCCAAATCCCTTATGGGACTTGGGTGTAAATTTTACAAAACGGTGACAAAATGGGCTTTGAATGTCCTGCGCTTTCACCACATCCCAGTCCTGGGTTGATGTTACAACCTTTACCCTTTTATAGGGTAACTGTTGCCGTCCTCACCTCTCGAGGTCCCTCTTTGTCAATGACTTCACCACTCGCCTGTGGGGCCTGGCACAAACACAATCCAGGGAGTGCTGGCCTGCCCATCAGCTCACCCAGCTGACCTGATCCCAACAGGTCCCTTAGTATGAGGGCCCACATTTGGGAGCCACTTGTTGTGGTGAGGGTGGCTGCAACACAACTTTTGGGTTTGGAATATTGAGGGCTTACGTGGCAAATAAATAAAAGAGTGGGAACACCAGAGTTGGCTGAAAACTAAAGAACTGTAATGGAAAATAAAACAGGGACGGTGCCCAGAAAGCAAACGCTGTATGGGGACAAACTCCGAGGACCTGAAACAAGGAGGGGCGTTAAATAATATACTGCTGGGGGGAGAACTTTGTGGAACTATGACCACATAAGGGGAACGAGTATACCCAAGAGGGAAAGAAAAGTTCAACCAATTAACATAACAGCACTAAGGAATGTGGGAAGAACACTTAGATTTACCCCAAGTGAACAAATGTCTCCCAATTCTGGCAGTAATGCACTGCAAAGCTCACCACTACAGATGAATACCCAGCAATATCAGAAACCAAGTAGAAGACAACACTGATAGAGAGGTGTCAGTACAAAGCATCTTGTTGCCAATTCTATCCAAATTTTGAACCTTTTCAAATCAGTTACAAAACACACTAATGAAAACAATCAATTGGCAAAATCCTCAAATGTCTGATATAGCTGTGAAGGGTGGTGGCTAACAACAAATCAATAAGTTAGAGAGCCTCAAGCAACAATGAGACAAGTTATAGAAGACAAACATAAAAAAATTGGGGTGTTGAATACTCCATGGACAATTAGGAAAGGCAGCTATTTAGTGTTAGGCTGACAGGAACTGTGACAAGTGAAATATAAAATCTACTTGCAGAACAATGCACAGTTTTACGAAAGACTGCCATTAGAGATTGCAAACAAAGGAAATTATGCAGGAGATTAATACCAAGGAGATTTTTCAGAGTTGCCTTAACACAAATGATGTACATATTAGGTTTAGTAGATCCATTTTCTGTCTGGCCAGAGGCTTTCATTTTCAAACCAACAAAGCTAGAGAAGTACCTCAAGTAATAACACAAAATAATACTCAGGTTAGGCATTTCATTTGGAATGTCATCAGATAGAGATTGTCATTTCATAGCTGAAACTGTACAAAATCAATGCAAAACACTCCCAGTTGCATGGGACCTACTTAGACCATGGAGGTTGCACTGCAGGGGGAAGGCTGAGAGAAAAATTCAGAGTCAAAGAAGACAAAAGAATTGACTCAGCTCCCCAGAGGGAAGCCAGCCCCAGTACACAGGAAACAAGAGTGGAAAATAGAGTCAGCTGAAAATTGGAAGCTTTTACTTGCAAAAGCATGAAAATATGACTTCTTTATGCTGTGTAGAATTAGTTAGAAGATTTGCCATGAAAGGAAAGATAAGTCATGAAGGGATAACCATGAAAAATCTTCAGTCTCAGCCCACTCTTGTCAGCTGCACTCTCGTCTTCTCTGCCAAGCAGCAGCAGGCACCAGGCCAAGGGCAGGCACCCCAGCAGAATTCACCCCATGGTCCCCATGGCAGAGTTCCTTGTGCTGCTGCACACAGAGGTGTAGGAGTACCCCTGCTCCAGGCACAAAAGGACCCAATTCTCAGGGAATAAGAGGTGACATTTTCTTGAACTTCACTTGAAGGGGAACAGAAGGGCAGCAACAGCTCAGGTGTTCAATCACAAAACACCCCAAGATGTCTCAGGCACGGAGGCTTAACATCATTGGCATGGAGAAAATTGAGGAAGTTCTAAAATACTCTCCAAGGAAGAAAGGGGCATTCACAGGTCCATTTGAGGCTTCCCAAATATTGTCCTCCCTCTGCCAATTTCATATCCTTCCCCAGAAGGTGGTTATGGCATTGCTGGCCCTTCCTCTACCCTGTCAGCTAAACAATCATCAGGAAACTTAGGAAAAGACTAGACTTCAAAGTCCCCATAGCTCTGTGCAGGGATCCACATTTGTGTCTCTCTAGAAAGACTGGTTGAGACTTTTTTTGAGACTTTTTTTAAGAAAACTACAAAACAGTTTCCATAGGGACACATTTACCCAATTTCTCTTTAGAAACCCACTGAAGTCTTGAGTTGCAATGCAAGATGTAACCAAAAGTATGTATTTTATCACCATATGTTGAAACACAATGGGACAGTGTTCTTTATCTTTTCCACCACCCATCCTTCTTCCAGGAAGAGAATCTGCTCTTCATGAGCCACTGAGTCCCACTGCATGACTGATAAAATTACATCATCCCACTGGGAGATGCTTCACCCAGGGGGAGGAGCCAAGCATTTCCTACCTAGATAAAATCTGAGATTTAAAACATCCGAGCAGCCTTTTTTCCCCTGGTTTCTCAGTGGAAAACCAGATCCTTCTACATCATCACTGGACCTGTGGACAAAACCTGCACCATTCCACAGGACCACTGCTTCAACAGGACCACATCTGTCAATCCAGGAGGACTTCACCTTTTAATTGGACTGTTACCAACACCCTGACTGACTGATGGGGTGTCAGGTTATATTCTGACTCTGTCAGTGTTTTTTTCCTATTTATTTCTATTACTTCATGTTTAGTTTAATTTTCCTACTAAAGAACTGTTATTCCTATTCCCATTCCCATATCTTTGCCTGAGAGCTCCCTCATTTCAAAATTCCAATAATTTAGAGGGAGGAGGTTTACATTTTGCATTTCAAAACAGGCTACTGCCTTCCTCAGCAGACACCAATCTTTCAAAGCAAGAGAAGAAGGAATTTCAGGAAAAAACTGATACTTATCATAAAGAAATTTCATTTGCTACAAAATTTTCCTACAAGGTGGACAGCTTCATAGTAGAGGTACTGGGCTTCTAAATTCTCCTGATAAAGTTAATTAGTGGACAAACACAAGTCTTGAAGAAAGAATTGACCACAAGAAGTCACTCCAAACATGATATAAACGACAATAAGAGAAGGAGTTAAAAATAATGCAACTTCTTTATTATTAAAGTTCACTACTAAATTCTGTAATCTTAAAAAAACTAATCCTAAATTTTTAACAGGTATTGATCTGCTCAGTGCTAACTTGGAGAATCCTAAAACAACGGATCTTCTTTTTGAAATAAAAAAGTCGGAGCTCATCGAGTTTTTCAGGCTGAAGCAGAGGACTGGTGCCAGGACTCCACTTGCTGCTTGCCAAACACAGATACTCATTGCTGAATGTGGGACACTTTCTTGTGGAGATACTGGCAACTGCTCATCATCTCAGAGTAGCTGGGCTACCCTATGAAGGAGAAATCAAAAGAAAATTAGGGCATGCCAACATTTGTGCAGAGTTTGAATTTCATGTCCGGTGCTAAAAAATAGCCATGAGGCAGATTCTGAAGATTACCAAGCCTAGCAGGTCTGGTTTTACTCAAGTAAAAGAGTAAAAATACACTCAAATTGACTCTAGAGATCTTTTTTCTCTGTGAGTCACTGCCCTTTTGGAAGCTTTGCAAACTGAGGCACTTGTAATATAGGGCTATAAAAAAACTACAGACAAGTCTGAAAGTACAACTACAAAAACCCCAAACCACATCAGCTTCTAAGGAGGACAAAACTCATTCATGCTTAAAGCCACTGATGGGAGAAAAATTTTCTTCATTCCCTTCAAATCAACACAAGTCAGGTTTACAAAGCTCATGGCACAAATCCAAGATGAAGTGGCAATGAGAATAATAAAGACTACTTCCCAACACTGACACACCAGTGCTTCTGCTCCTCTGCACCTGAACACCTGGTTCTTTTGGATGACAAAAAATCCCTCCACACGGCAATAAATCCTTCAAAGCCTCCAGAGATTAATTGCTACAAGCAGTAAGTCTTTAATCACCTGAAATTCAGTACCAAGATGGACAACAATTTGTGCCAGGGATGCATCCCAGGGCAGATGCACCTGACTGGTGTGCTGGTGTGTTCTGAAAAGGAAACTAGAGATGTCTTTCAACATTTTGGGAGGCACCAGAGAAGAAACAACCTGGACTTCTGGCTTCTGCCCAAGGACATTTCCTAGCAAGAGCCCCAGCACAGGCCTCCCTCAGCTGCTCCCTGCAGGGCCAGCCTTGCCCTCAGCCTTCCCACGGAGCATCCCTGGCTGTATCCAATGGCACCCAGGCCCTGCCGCTCCTGCTCCAAAGGCCGCAGCGTCCCCGAGCCCCAGGGCTGCAGGAGCCTGGCTGCCCTCGCCAACATCACTGCTCTGGCACAGGCTGGCAGCAGTTCCCAGGGTTTGACACACACACACACACTCCTCCCTCCCCTGCTGCCCTGCAAACGCGAGGGGGATGCAGCAGCGCTGCTGCAGCTGAGCCTGAGCAGCTGCACTGCAGGAAGGGAGGGCCCGGCCGGGCCGGACACACCTCGGGGCTCATCTCAGCTCTTCCCCTCACCCCGCCCATCTCCTCCTTTTGCTTCCTATCTCCCCACTTCACATCTACTGTTAAATAATGTCTGTACTATTGACTCTGCAATATGGGCTTGCTTGCATCCAAATTCAGGCAGAGGCTTCTCTTAACAATCAAATCTTTACACCACACTTATCCACAGTGAAACTGGGAAAAGCAGCACATTAATACCTTCGTTGAATTCCCAGGGACCTTACTGCTTCAGCCTCCCCAATTCTCTTCACTGCTTGTTGGAATTGGGTGTCTTCTGCACACAGGTGCTGGGATTCAAGAACTCCAAAATTTGTCTCTTTCTTGAACCTCATGGATGCAGGGGGAAATGGAGCCAACACTTGGAAACAGGTATGGAGGAGATTGGGATGACAAAGCCAGCAGCCAGGAAGAACAGTGGCCACCAGCTGCTGGCTGGATGTGACTGGGCTACTGGTCAATCCTCTGCTTCTTTCTTATCCCAGGACTTGTAAAGCCAGAAGCCAGAGGCCGTTTCTGCAATAATAAAAAAATAATTCATTAATCTATGATCAGGATCAGGTGCTGCTCCCATTCTAAAAAGCAGCATTTTTGAACTGTCAGTGGTTGAACAAAGCACATCTTTCTTAACTGAAAATAGCTGTCAAACTGGATGTCCTGCAGGTAAATATCTGCTCTATTGCCTTCCTAGTTTCACATCTTAGGACTTAGAATGTCTTTCACCAAGTCTACTGCTAAAAGGCTTTGGGATGTAGACAATCCCTTCTCCATCAAAGGCTTCCCCAAATTGAGGAGGTCCAGTAAGTTTTCTCTAGCTCCCAATTCTAGCTTGTACACACCAGGAAAAGACTCAGCGCTTGCTGTCACACACCCACATGTTTTACCAAAGAGACACCTGGCTGTTTTAGGGTTTTACCTGTTAAAGACAAGATCACTGTTTCACTGACACAACCCAGGAGTACAGGGAATGGTGGCTGGTTGGTTGGTTGGTTGGTTGTGAATTCTTATCAGGGTGAACAAAGACATCAGTCACATGTCAGCAAACTCTTGTGCTTTTAGCTGCAGTTGCCTTTACTGCAGCAGCCACTCCACTCTTTAGACTCAAAAGCTGATGGCTAAAACATTCTTACATTTGTACAAGAGAGTTTCACAAGTGGTGACTTATGAGCCCTTCCTTTTTCCTCAGTGCATTTCCATCATTTGTCAGCTCCTCCCAAGGACCTTCTCAAAGGTGCTGACTCACAAGACACAACACATGGCCACAAGCTCCCCACTCCCACAGCAAATTTCAGGACTGAGGATGGAGTAGAACTGGACAGCCACGCTGTTCCCAGGCAGAACAAAGTAGGAGGAGAGAAATAAAAGCAGAGAAGAGAGAGAAGGAATATCACAATTCTGTAGATGCCAAATTGGTCTGGCTGTGGGATAGTGTAGATCTGGAGTAAACAATGAGAATGAAAGTGAGAGAGAGGGAAAAAGGTGTGAGAGGGCCCCATGTGCCCCACCCTGCTGCAGCCCCTTATGTACA
>NW_027635655.1:0-50098 GCF_903797595.1 Erithacus rubecula | reverse complement strand
CCAGAGCTGGTTCCGGTGCCAACTGCTGGTCCCAGAGTGTCATAGTGCCAATCTTAGTTTCAGTGCTGGCTCTGGTGATGGTCCCAGAGTGTCATAGTGGCAATCTCAGTTTGGGAGATGGTTCCGAAGTCGGTGTGGTCCCGGAGTGGTCATAGTGCCAATCTCAGTCTCAGTGCTGGTTCTGGTGCCGGTGTTTTTCCCAGAGTGCTCATAGTGCCAATCAGAGTCACAGTGCTGGTGCCGGTGGCCAGACTACTCAGAGTGCTAATCTCAGTCTCGGTGATGGTTCTGGTTCCGGTGCTGGTCCTAGAATGCTCAGTGCCAATCTCATCTCGGTGCTGGTTCCGAAGCCACTGCTGGTCCCAGAGTGCCCATTGTGCCAATCTCTGTCTCGGTGCTGGCTCTGGTGCGAATCCCAGAGTGCTCATAGTGCCAATTTCAGTCTCAGTGCTGGTTCTGGTGCTGGTCCCAGAGTGCTCATAATGCCAATCTCAGTCAAAGAGCTGGTTCTGGTGCGGATCCAGAGTGCTCATAGTGCCAATTTCAGTCTCGGGCAGGTTCTGGTGCTGTTCCCAGAGTGCTCATAGTGCCAATCTCAGTCTCGGTGCTGGTTCTGGTGCGGTGCTGGTCCCATAACTAACTAGTACAATCTCAGTCTCGGTAGTGGTTGCGGTGCTGGTCCCAGAGTGCATTGTGCCAATCTCAGTATCGGTGCTGGTTCCGGTGCGGTGCTGGTCCCAGAGTGCTCATAGTGCCAGTCTCAGTCTCGGTGCTGTTTCTGGTGCCGGTGTTGGTCCAGAGTGCACATAGTGCCAATCTCAGTATCAGTACTGTTTGTGGTATGATGCCAGAGTGCTCATAGTGCCAATCTCAGTCTCGGTAGTGGTTGCGGTGCTGGTCCCAGAGTGCTCATAGTGCCAATCTCATTCTCAAAGCTGGTTCCGATGCCAGAGCTTGTCCCAGAGTGGTCATAGTGCCAATCTTAGTTTCAGTGCTGGCTCTGGTGATGGTCCCAGAGTGCTCATAGTGCCCATCTCAGTGTCAGTGCTGGTTCCGGTTCCGGTCCTGGTCCCAGAGTGCTCATAGGGTTAATCTCAGTATCAGTTCTGGCCCTGTTTCCGATGCCAGAGTGCTCATAGTGCCAATCTAAGTCTCAGTTCTTGTTCGGGTGTGGTCCCAGAGTGTTCATAGTGCCAATCTCAGTCTCGGTGCTGGTTCTGGTGCCGCTTCATTCTCAGCCCTGGAGTTCTGCGCTCGCAATTCCAGAATTCTCCCGAGGCTGGTCCCAGTGTTGGTGCTAGTCTCAGTCTTGCTCCCAGTGCCAGTCATATAATGGGTTCCAGTCGTGGTGGTTCTGTTTTCAGTCTTGGCCTCAACGACATTCACAGAGTGGTTCTGGTCACAGAGCTGGTTCCGTGCCAGCTGGTCCCAGAGTGCTCCTATAGCCAATCTCAGTCTCCGTGCTGGTTCCGACGCCGGTGCTGGTCTCAGAGTGCTCATAGAGCAAATCTCAGTCTCGGTGGGTCCTGGTGTTGGTCCCTGAGTGCTCATAGCACCAGTCTCAGTCTGGTTGCTGGTTCCAGTGCCGGTGATGGTCCCAGAGTGCTCATAGGCCAATCTCAGTCTCCGTGCTAGTTCTGGTGCCAGTGCTCTTCCCGGAGTGGTCATAGTGCCAATCTCAGTCTCATTGCTGGTTCCGGTGCTGGTGGCAGAGTGCTCATATTGCCAATCTCAGCCTCGGTGCCGGTTCTGCTTGCAGTGCTGGTCCAGAGTGCTCCATGTGCCAATCTCGTCTCGGTGCTGGTTCTGGTGCCATTCTCAGTCTCAGCCTGAAGCAGTGCTGCTCCCTGTCCAGAATTCTACCGGTTGCTGGTCCCAGTGTTGATGCTGGTCTCAGTCTTGCTACCAGTGCCAGTTCTATATGGGAATCAATCTCGGTGCTGGTTTTGTTTTCAGCCTTGGTCACAGTCACAGTCTCAGCGTTGTTCTGGTCCCAGAGCTAGTTCCGATGGAAGTGCTGCTCCCAGAGGCTCAAGTGTCAATCTCAGTCTCCGTGTGGTTCCGTGTGCTGGTGCTGGTCCCAGAGTGCTCATAGTGTCATCTCAGTCTTGGTGCTGGTTCTGGTGCTGGTTCAGTAAGATCATAGTGCCAACCTCAGTCTCGGTTCGTGTTCTGGTTCGGTGCTGGTCCCAGAGTAGTCATATGCCAGCCTCAGTTTCGTTGCTAGTTCTGGTGCGGGTTGCAAAGTGCTTATAGTGCCCATCTCAGTCTCGGTGCTTGTTCCGAAGCCACTGCTGGTCCCAGAGCGCTCATAGTGCCAATCACAGTCTCAGTGTGGCTCTGGTGACGTTGCTGGTGTCATAGTTCTCGTCGTTCCAATCTCAGTCTCGGTGCTTGTTCTGGAGTCGGTGCTGGTCCCAGAGCACTCAATGCCAGCCTCAGTTTCGTGCTAGTTCTGGTGCTGGTGCAGAGTGCTCATAGTGCCAATCTCAGTCTCGGTGCTGGTTCCGAAGCCACTGCTGGTCCCAGAGTGCCTATATTGCCAATCTGAGTCTCAGTGCTGGCTCTGGTGACGTTGCTGGTGTCAGAGTGCCCATCGTTCCAATCTCAGTCTCGGTGCTGGTTCTGGTGTCGGTGCTGGTCCCAGAGTGCTCATAGTGGCCATCTCAGTTCAGTGCCGGTTCAGTGCTGGTCCCAGAGTGCTCATAGGGTAATCACGTATCTGTTGGCTCTGTTTCCGATGCCAGAGTGCCATAGTGCCAATCTAAGTCTCAGTTCTTGTTCGGGTGCTGGTCCCAGAGTGTTCATAGTGCCAATCTCAGTCTCAGTGCTGGTTCTGGTGCCGCTCTCATTCTCAGCCCTGGAGTTCTGCCGCTCCCAGTTCCAGAATTCTCCCGAGGCTGGTCCTAGTGTTGATGCTGGTCTCAGTCTTGGTCCCAGTTCAAGTTCTATATGGGTAACAGTCTCGGTGCTGGTTCTGTTTTCAGTCTTGGTCTCAGCGACATTCACGGAGTGGTTCTGGTCACAGAGCTGGTTCCAGTGCCAGTGCTGGTCCCAGAGTGCTCCTATAGCCAATCTCAGTCTCCGTGCTGGTTCCGATGCCCGTGCTGGTCCCAGAGTGCTCATAGTGCCCATCTCAGTCTCAGTGCTGGTTCTGGTTCCGGTGCTCTTCCCGGAGCAGTCTAATGCCAATCTCAGTCCCGGTGCTGGTCTGGTGCTGTTATAAGTCTCAGACCTGGAGTTGCCCATCCCAGTCCCTGAATTCTCCCGGTGCTGGTCCCAGTGTTGATGCTGGTCTCAGTCTTGGTCCCAGTTCAAGTTCTATATCGGTAACAGTCTCGGAGCTGGTTCGGATTTCAGTCTTGGTCTCAGTCACAGTCTCAGAGTTTTTCTGGTCCCAGAGCTAGTTCCGGTGCCACTGCTGGTCCCAGAGTGCTCATAGTGCCAATCTCAGTCTCAGTGCTGGCTCTGGTGACATTGCTGGTGTCAGAGTGCTCATCATTCCAATCTCAGTCTCGGTGCTTGTTCTGGTGTCGGTGCTGGTCCCAGAGTACATAGGCCAGCCTCAGTTTCGTTGCAAGTTCTGGTGCGGGTCCCAGAGTGCTCATATTGGCATCTCAGTTTGGGAGATGGTTCCGTAGTCGGTGCCGGTCCCGGTGTGGTCATAGTGCCAATCTCAGTCACAGTGCTGGTTCTGGTGCCGGTGTTATTCCCATCGTGCTCATAGTGCCAATCACAGTCACAGTGCTGGTGCCGGTGCTGGTCCCAGACTGCTCATAGTGCTAATCTCAGTCTCAGTGCTGGTTCTGGTTCCGGTGCAGGTCCTAGAATGCTCATAGTGCCAATCTCAGTCTCGGTGCTGGTTCCGAAGCTACTGCTGGTCCCAGAGTGCCCATAGTGCCAATCTCAGTTCTCGGTGCTTGTTCTGGATTCGGTGCTGGTCCCAGAGTACTCATATGTCAGCCTCAGTTCCGTTGAGTTCTGGTGCTGGTCTCAGAGTGCTCATAGTGCCAATCTCAGTCTCAGTGCTGGTTCTTGTGCTGGTCCCAGCATGCTCATAGTGCCAATCCCAGTCTCCAGCTAGTTCTGGTGCCGGTGTTTATCCCGGAGCGGTCATAGTGCCAATCTCAGTCTCATTGCTGGTTCCGGTGCTGGTGGCAGAGTGCTCATATTGCCAATCTCAGCCTCGGTGCCGGTTCTGGTTGCAGTGCTGGCCCAGAGTGCTACATGTGCCAATCTCAGTCTCGGTGCTGGTTCTGGTGCCATTCTCAGTCTCAGCCCTGAAGCAGTGCTGCTCCCAGTCCCAGAATTCTACCAGTGCTGGTCTCAGTTTGGTGCTGGTCTCAGTCTTGCTACCAGTGCCAGTTCTATATGGGAATCAATCGGTGCTGGTTTTGTTTTCAGCCTTGGTCACAGTCACAGTCTCAGCGTTGTTCTGGTCCAGAGCTAGTTCCGATGGAAGTGCTGCTCCCAGAGTGCTCAAGTGTCAATCTCAGTCTCGGTTCTGGTTCTGGTTTCGGTGCTGGTCCCAGAGTACTCATATGCCAGCCTCAGTTTCGTTGCTAGTTCTGGTGCTGGTCGCAGAGTGCTTATAGTGCCCATCTCAGTCTCGGTGCTGGTTCCGAAGCCACTGCTGGTCCCAGAGTGCTCATAGTGCCAATCTCAGTCTCAGTGCTGGCTCTGGTGATGTTGCTGGTGTCATAGTTCTCGTCATTCCAATCTCAATCACGGTGCTTGTTCTGGTGTCGGTGCCGGTCCCAGAGTGCTCATAGTGGCCATCTCAGTCTCAGTGCCGGTTCAGGTGCTGGTCCCAGAGTGTTCATAGTGCCAATCTCAGTCTCGGTGCTGGTTCTGGTGCCGCTCTCATTCTCAGCCCTGGAGTTCTGCCGCTCCCAGTTCCAGAATTCTCCGAGGCTGGTCCCAGTGTTGGTGCTAGGCTCAGTCTTGGTCCAGTGCCAGTCCTATAATGGGTTCCAGTCTCGGTGCTGGTTCTGCTTTCAGTCTTGGTCTCAGCGACATTCACAGAGTGGTTCTGGTCACAGAGCTGGTTCCAGTGCCAGTGCTTGTCCCAGAGTGCTCATATAGCCAATCTCAGTCTCCGTGCCGCTTCCGATGCCGGTGCTGGTCTCAGAGTGCTCATAGAGCAAATCTCAGTCTCGGTGCTGGTCCTGGTGTTGGTCCCTGAGTGCTCATAGTACCAGTCTCAGTCTGGTTGCTGGTTCCAGTGCCGGTGATGGTCCCAGAGTGCTCATAGTGCCAATCTCAGTCTCCGTGCTAGTTCTGGGCTGGTGCTCTTCCCGGAGCGGTCATAGTGCCAATCACAGTCTCGTTGCTGGTTCTGGTGCTGGTCCCAGAGTGCTCATAATGCCAATCTCAGTCTCGGTGCTGGTTCTGGTGCCATTCTCAGTCTCAGCCCCGGAGCTGTGCTGCTCCCAGTCCCAGAATTCTCCCGGTGCTTGTCCCAGTGTTGGTGCTGGTCTCAGTCTGGGTCCCAGTTCAAGTCTATATGGGTAACAATCTCGGAGCTGGTTCAGATTTCAATCTTGGTCTCAGTCACAGTCTCAGTGTTTTTCTGGTCCCAGAGCTGGTTCCGGTGCCACTGCTGGTCCCAGAGTGCTCATAGTGCCAATCTTAGTTTCAGTGCTGGCTCTGGTGATGGTCCCAGAGTGCTCATAGTGGCAATCTCAGTTTGGGAGATGGTTCCGAAGTCGGTGCTGGTCCCGGAGTGGTCATAGTGCCAATCTCAGTCTCAGTGCTGGTTCTGGTGCCGGTGTTTTTCCCATAGTGCTCTGGGTGCCAATCAGAGTCACAGTGCTGGTGCCGGTGCTGGTCCCAGAGTGCTCAGAGTGCTAATCTCAGTCTCGGTGATGGTTCTGGTTCCGGTGCTGGTCCTAGAATGCTCATAGTGCCAATCTCAGTCTCGGTGCTGGTTCCGAAGCCACTGCTGGTCCCAGAGTGCCCATTGTGCCAATCTCAGTCTCAGTGCTGGCTCTGGTGACGTTGCTGGGGACAGAGTGCTCATCGTTCCAATCTCAGTCTCGATGCTTGTTCTGGAGTCGGTGGTGGTCCCAGAGTACTCATACGTCAGCCTCAGTTTCGTTGCTAGTTCTGGTGCTGGTCGCAGAGTGCTCATAGTGCCAATCTCTGTCTCGGTGCAGGTTCTGGTGCTGTTCCCAGAGTGCTCATAGTGCCAATCTCAGTCTCGGTGCTGGTTCTGGTGCTGTTCCCAGAGTGCTCATAGTGCCAATCTCAGTCTCGGTGCTGGTTCTGGTGCGGTGCTGGTCCCATACTACTACTAGTACCAATCTCAGTCTCGGTAGTGGTTGCGGTGCTGGTCCCAGAGTGCTCATTGTGCCAATCTCAGTATCGGTGCTGGTTCCGGTGCCGGTGCTGGTCCCAGAGTGCTCATAGTGCCAGTCTCAGTCTCGGTGCTGTTTCTGGTGCCGGTGTTGGTCCCACAGTGCACATAGTGCCAATCTCAGTCTCAGTACTGTTTGTGGTACTGATGCCAGAGTGCTCATAGTGCAATCTCATTTCGGTGCTGGTTCCGGTGCCGGTGCTGGTCCCAGAGTGCTCATAGTGCCAATCTCATTCTCAAAGCTGGTTCCGATGCCAGAGCTTGTCCCAGAGTGGTCATAGTGCCAATCTCAGTCTTAGTGCTGGTTGTGGTGCCAGTGCTGGTCCCAGAGTGCTCATAGTGCCCATCTCAGTGTCAGTGTAGGTTCCGGTTCCGGTCCTGGTCCCAGAGTGCTCATAGGGTTAATCTCAGTATCAGTTCTGGCTCTGTTTCCGATGCCAGAGTGCTCATAGTGCCAATCTCATTCTCATTGCGGGTTCAGGTGCTGGTCCCAGCGTGCTCATAGTGCCAATCTCATCTGGTGCTGGTTCTGGTGCCGCTTCATTCTCAGCCCTGGAGTTCTGCCGCTCCCAGTTCCAGAATTCTCCCGAGGCTGGTCCCAGTGTTGGTGCTAGGCTCAGTCTTGCTCCCAGTGCCAGTATAAATGGGTTCCAGTCTCGGTGGTGGTTCTGTTTTCAGTCTTGGTCTCAACGACATCACAGAGTGGTTCTGGTCACAGAGCTGGTTCCAGTGCCAGTGCTGGTCCCAGAGTGCTCATATAGCCAATCTCAGTCTCCGTGCTGGTTCCGACGCCGGTGTGGTCTCAGAGTGCTCATAGAGCAAATCTCAGTCTCGGTGCTGGTCCTGGTGTTGGTCCCTGAGTGCTCATAGCACCAGTCTCAGTCTGGTTGCTGGTTCCAGTGCCGGTGCTGGTCCCAGAGTGCTCATAGTGCCCATCTCATCTCAGTGCTGGTTCTGGTTCCGGTGCTCTTCCCGGAGCAGTCATAATGCCAATCTCAGTCCCGGTGCTGGGTCTGGTGCTGTTATAAGTTCAGCCCTGGAGTTCTGCCGCTCCCAGTTCCAGAATTCTCCCGAGGCTGGTCCCAGTGTGGTGCTAGGCTCAGTCTTGCTCCCAGTGCCAGTCATAATGGGTTCCAGTCTCGGTGGTGGTTCTGTTTTCAGTCTTGGTCTCAACGACATTCACAGAGTGGTTCTGGTCACAGAGCTGGTTCCAGTGCCAGTGCTGGTCCCAGAGTGCTCATATAGCCAATCTCAGTCTCCGTGCTGGTTCCGACGCCGGTGCTGGTCTCAGAGTGCTCATAGAGCAAATCTCAGTCTCGGTGCTGGTCCTGGTGTTGGTCCCTGAGTGCTCATAGCACCAGTCTCAGTCTGGTTGCTGGTTCCAGTGCCGTGCTGGTCCCAGAGTGCTCATAGTGCCCATCTCAATCTCAGTGCTGGTTCTGGTTCCGGTGCTCTTCCCGGAGCAATCATAATGCCAATCTCAGTCCCGGTGCTGGTCTGGTGCTGTTATAAGTCTCAGACCTGGAGTTGTGCCCATCCCAGTCCCTGAATTCTCCCGGTGCTGGTCCCAGTGTTGGTGCTGGTCTCAGTCTGGGTCCCAGTTCAAGTTCTATATGGGTAACAATCTCGGAGGGTTCAGATTTCAGTCTTGGTCTCAGTCACAGTCTCAGTGTTTTTCTGGTCCCAGAGCTGGTTCTGGTGCCAGTGCTGGTCCCAGAGTGCTCATAGTGCCAATCTCAGTGTCAGTGCTGGCTCTGGTGATGGTCCCAGAGTGCTCATAGTGGCAATCTCAGTTTGGGAGATGGTTCCGAAGTCGGTGCTGGTCCCGGAGTGGTCATAGTGCCAATCTCAGTCTCAGTGCTGGTTCTGGTGCCGGTGTTTTTCCCAGAGTGCTCATAGTGCCAATCAGAGTCACAGTGCTGGTGCCGGTGCTGGTCCCAGACTACTCAGAGTGCTAATCTCAGTCTCGGTGATGGTTCTGGTTCCGGTGCTGGTCCTAGAATGCTCATAGTGCCAATCTCAGTCTCGGTGCTGGTTCCGAAGCCACTGCTGGTCCCAGAGTGCCCATTGTGCCAATCTCAGTCTCAGTGCTGGCTCTGGTGACGTTGCTGGGGTCAGAGTGCTCATCGTTCCAATCTCTCGGTCTTGTTCTGGAGTCGGTGGTGGTCCCAGAGTACTCATACGTCAGCCTCAGTTTCGTTGCTAGTTCTGGTGCTGGTCGCAGAGTGCTCATAGTGCAAATCTCAGTCTCGGTGCTGGTTCTGGTGCTGGTCCCAGAGTGCTCATAGTGCCAATCTCTGTCTCGGTGCTGGTTCTGGTGCGAATCCCAGAGTGCTCATAGTGCCAATTTCAGTCTCGGTGCTGGTTCTGGTGCTGGTCCCAGAGTGCTCATAATGCCAATCTCAGTCAAAGAGCTGGTTCTGGTGCGGATCCCAGAGTGCTCATAGTGCCAATTTCAGTCTCGGTGCTGGTTCTGGTGCTGTTCCCAGAGTGCTCATAGTGCCAATCTCAGTCTCGGTGCTGGTTCTGGTGCGGTGCTGGTCCCATACTACTAGTACCAATCTCAGTCTCGGTAGTGGTTGCGGTGCTGGTCCCAGAGTGCTCATTGTGCCAATCTCAGTATCGGTGCTGGTTCCGGTGCCGGTGCTGGTCCCAGAGTGCTCATAGTGCCAATCTCAGTCTCAGTACTGTTTGTGGTACTGATGCCAGAGTGCTCATAGTGCCAATCTCAGTCTCGGTGCTGATTCCGGTGCCGGTGCTGGTCCCAGAGTGCTCATAGTGCCAATCTCATTCTCAAAGCTGGTTCCGATGCCAGAGCTTGTCCCAGAGTGGTCATAGTGCCAATCTCAGTCTTAGTGCTGGTTGTGGTGCCAGTGCTGGTCACAGAGTGCTCATAGTGCCCATCTCAGTGTCAGTGCTGGTTCCGGTTCCGGTCCTGGTCCCAGAGTGCTCATAGGGTTAATCTCAGTATCAGTTCTGGCCCTGTTTCCGATGCCAGAGTGCTCATAGTGCCAATCTAAGTCTCAGTTCTTGTTCGGGTGCTGGTCCCAGAGTGTTCATAGTGCCAATGTCAGTCTCGGTGCTGGTTCTGGTGCGCTCTCATTCTCAGCCCTGGAGTTCTGCCGCTCGCAATTCCAGAATTCTCCCGAGGCTGGTCCCAGTGTTGGTGCTAGTCTCAGTCTTGCTCCCAGTGCCAGTCATATAATGGGTTCCAGTCTCGGTGGTGGTTCTGTTTTCAGTCTTGGTCTCAACGACATTCACAGAGTGGTTCTGGTCACAGAGCTGGTTCCAGTGCCAGTGCTGGTCCCAGAGTGCTCATATAGCCAATCTCAGTCTCCGTGCTGGTTCCGACGCCGGTGCTGGTCTCAGAGTGCTCATAGAGCAAATCTCAGTCTCGGTGCTGGTCCTGGTGTTGGTCCCTGAGTGCTCATAGCACCAGTCTCAGTCTGGTTGCTGGTTCCAGTGCCGGTGATGGTCCCAGAGTGTTCATAGTGCCAATCTCAGTCTCCGTGCTAGTTCTGGTGCCAGTGCTCTTCCCGGAGCGGTCATAGTGCCAATCTCAGTCTCATTGCTGGTTCCGGTGCTGGTGGCAGAGTGCTCATATTGCCAATCTCAGCCTCGGTGCCGGTTCTGGTTGCAGTGCTGGTCCCAGAGTGCTCCATGTGCCAATCTCAGTCTCGGTGCTGGTTCTGGTGCCATTCTCAGTCTCAGCCCTGAAGCAGTGCTGCTCCCAGTCCCAGAATTCTACCGGTGCTGGTCCCAGTGTTGGTGCTGGTCTCAGTCTTGCTCCCAGTGCCAGTTCTATATGGGAATCAATCTCGGTGCTGGTTTTGTTTTCAGCCTTGGTCTCAGTCACAGTCTCAGCGTTGTTCTGGTCCCAGAGCTAGTTCCGATGGAAGTGCTGCTCCCAGAGTGCTAGTGCCAATCTCAGTCTCCGTGCTGGTTCCGGTGCTGGTGCTGGTCCCAGAGTGCTCATAGTGTCAATCTCAGTCTTGGTGCTGGTTCTGGTGCTGGTCTCAGTAAGATCATAGTGCCAACCTCAGTCTCGGTTCTGGTTCTGGTTTCGGTGCTGGTCCCAGAGTAGTCATATGCCAGCCTCAGTTTCGTTGCTAGTTCTGGTGCGGGTTGCAAAGTGCTTATAGTGCCCATCTCAGTCTCGGTGCTTGTTCCGAAGCCACTGCTGGTCCCAGAGTGCTCATAGTGCCAATCTCAGTCTCAGTGCTGGCTCTGGTGACGTTGCTGGTGTCACAGTTCTCGTCGTTCCAATCTCAGTCTCGGTGCTTGTTCTGGAGTCGGTGCTGGTCCCAGAGCACTCATATGCCAGCCTCAGTTTCGTTGCTAGTTCTGGTGCTGGTCGCAGAGTGCTCATAGTGCCAATCTCAGTCTCGGTGCTGGTTCCGAAGCCACTGCTGGTCCCAGAGTGCCTATATTGCCAATCTGAGTCTCAGTGCTGGCTCTGGTGACGTTGCTGGTGTCAGAGTGCCCATCGTTCCAATCTCAGTCTCGGTGCTGGTTCTGGTGTCGGTGGCTCCCAGAGTGCTCATAGTGGCCATCTCAGTCTCAGTGCCGGTTCAGGTGCTGGTCCCAGAGTGCTCATAGGGTTAATCACAGTATCTGTTCTGGCCTGTTTCCGATGCCAGAGTGCCCATCGTTCCAATCTAAGTCTCAGTTCTTGTTCGGGTGCTGGTCCCAGAGTGTTCATTGTGCCAATCTCATTCTCATTGCGGGTTCAGGTGCTGGTCCCAGCGTGCTCATAGTGCCAATCTCAGTCTCAGTGCTGGTTCTGGTTCCGGTGCTCTTCCCGGAGCAGTCATAATGCCAATCTCAGTCCCGGTGCTGGTCTGGTGCTGTTATAAGTCTCAGACCTGGAGTTGTGCCCATCCCAGTCCCTGAATTCTCCCGGTGCTGGTCCCAGTGTTGATGCTGGTCTCAGTCTTGGTCCCAGTTCAAGTTCTATATGGGTAACAGTCTCGAGCTGGTTCGGATTTCAGTCTTGGTCTCAGTCACAGTCTCCAGAGTTTTCTGGTCCCAGAGCTAGTTCCCGGTGCACTGCTGGTCCCAGAGTGCTCATAGTGCCAATCTCAGTCTCAGTGCTGGCTCTGGTGACATTGCTGGTGTCAGAGTGCTCATCATTCCAATCTCAGTCTCGGTGCTTGTTCTGGTGTCGGTGCTGGTCCCAGAGTACTCATAGGCCAGCCTCAGTTTCGTTGCAAGTTCTGGTGCGGGTCCCAGAGTGCTCATATTGGCAATCTCAGTTTGGGAGATGGTTCCGTAGTCGGTGCCGGTCCCGGAGTGGTCATAGTGCCAATCTCAGTCACAGTGCTGGTTCTGGTGCCGGTGTTTTTCCCATCGTGCTCATAGTGCCAATCACAGTCACAGTGCTGGTGCCGGTGCTGGTCCCAGACTGCTATAGTGCTAATCTCAGTCTCAGTGCTGGTTCTGGTTCCGGTGCAGGTCCTAGAATGCTCATAGTGCCATCTCAGTCTCGGTGCAGGTTCCGAAGCTACTGCTGGTCCCAGAGTGCCCATAGTGCCAATCTCATTCTCGGTGCTTGTTCTGGATTCGGTGCTGGTCCCAGAGTACTCATATGTCAGCCTCATTTCGTTGCTAGTTCTGGTGCTGGTCTCAGAGTGCTCATAGTGCCAATCTCAGTCTCAGTGCTGGTTCTGGTGCTGGTCCCAGAGTGCTCATAGTGCCAATCTCAGTCTCGGCGCTGGTTCCGGTGCCGGTACTAGTCCCAGAGTGCTCATAGTGCCAATCTCAAACACAGAGCTGGTTCTTGTGCTGGTCCCAGCGTGCTCATAGTGGCAATCTCAGTTTGGGAGATGGTTCCGAAGTCGGTGCTGGTCCCGGAGTGGTCAGTGTCAGTGCCAATCTCAGTCTCAGTGCTGGTTCTGGTGCCGGTTTTTCCCAGAGTGCTCATAGTGCCAATCAGAGTCACAGTGCTGGTGCCGGTGCTGGTCCCAGACTACTCAGAGTGCTAATCTCAGTCTCAGTGCTGGTTCTGGTGCCAGTGCTGGTCCCAGACTGCTCATAGTGCCAATCTCAGTCTCGGTGCTGGTTCCAACACCACTGCTGGTCCCAGAGTGCTCATAGTGCCAATCTCAGTCTCAGTGCTGGCTCTGGTGACTTTGCGGGTGTCAGAGTGTTCATCGTTCCAATCTCAGTCTCGGTTCTTGTCTGGAGTCGGTGGTGGTCCCAGAGTACTCATACGTCAGCCTCAGTTTCGTTGCTAGTTCTGGTGCTGGTCGCAGAGTGCTCATAGTGCCAATCTCAGTCTCGGTGCTGGTTCTGGTGCTGGTCCCAGAGTGCTCATAGTGCCAATCTCTGTCTCGGTGCTGGTTCTGGTGCGAATCCCAGAGTGCTCATAGTGCCAATTTCAGTCTCGGTGCTGGTTCTGGTGCTGGTCCCAGAGTGCTCATAATGCCAATCTCAGTCAAAGAGCTGGTTCTGGTGCTGATCCCAGAGTGCTCATAGTGCCAATTCAGTCTCGGTGCTGGTTCTGGTGCTGTTCCCAGAGTGCTCATAGTGCCAATCTCAGTCTCGGTGCTGGTTCTGGTGCGGTGCTGGTCCATACTACTACTAGTACCAATCTCAGTCTCGGTAGTGGTTGCGGTGCTGGTCCCAGAGTGCTCATAGTGCCAATCTCAGTATCGGTGCTGGTTCCGGTGCCGGTGCTGGTCCCAGAGTGCTCATAGTGCCAATCTCAGTCTCAGTACTGTTTGTGGTACTGATGCCAGAGTGCTCATAGTGCCAATCTCAGTCTCGGTGCTGATTCCGGTGCCGGTGCTGGTCCCAGAGTGCTCATAGTGCCAATCTCATTCTCAAAGCTGGTTCCGATGCCAGAGCTTGTCCCAGAGTGGTCATAGTGCCAATCTCAGTCTTAGTGCTGGTTGTGGTGCCAGTGCTGGTCACAGAGTGCTCATAGTGCCCATCTCAGTGTCAGTGCTGGTTGGTTCCGGTCCTGGTCCCAGAGTGCTCATAGGGTTAATCTCAGTATCAGTTCTGGCCCTGTTTCCGATGCCAGAGTGCTCATAGTGCCAATCTAAGTCTCAGTTCTTGTTCGGGTGCTGGTCCCAGAGTGTTCATAGTGCCAATGTCAGTCTCGGTGCTGGTTCTGGTTCCGCTCTCATTCTCAGCCCTGGAGTTCTGCCGCTCGCAATTCCAGAATTCTCCCGAGGCTGGTCCCAGTGTTGGTTGCTAGTCTCAGTCTTGCTCCCAGTTCCAGTCATATAATGGGTTCCAGTCTCGGTGGTGGTTCTGTTTTCAGTCTTGGGTCTCAACGGCATTCACAGAGTGGTTCTGGTCACAGAGCTGGTTCCAGTGCCAGTGCTGGTCCCAGAGTGCTCATATAGCCAATCTCAGTCTCCGTGCTGGTTCCGACGCCGGTGCTGGTCTCAGAGTGCTCATAGAGCAAATCTCAGTCTCGGTGCTGGTCTGGTGTTGGTCCCTGAGTGCTCATAGCACCAGTCTCAGTCTGGTTGCTGGTTCCAGTGCCGGTGATGGTCCCCAGAGTGTTCATAGTGCCAATCTCAGTCTCCGTGCTAGTTCTGTGCCAGTGCTCTTCCCGGAGCGGTCATAGTGCAATCTCAGTCTCATTGCTGGTTCCGGTGCTGGTGGCAGAGTGCTCATATTGCCAATCTCAGCCTCGGTGCCGGTTCTGGTTGCAGTGCTGGTCCCAGAGTGCTCCATTTGCCAATCTCAGTCTCGGTGCTGGTTCTGGTGCCATTCTCAGTCTCAGCCCTGAAGCAGTGCTGCTCCCAGTCCCAGAATACCTACGGTGCTGGTCCCAGTGTTGGTGCTGGTCTCAGTCTTGCTCCCAGTGCCAGTTCTATATGGGAAATCATCTCCTGGTGCTGGTTTTGTTTTCAGCCTTGGTCTCAGTCACAGTCTCAGCGTTGTTCTGGTCCCAGAGCTAGTTCCGATGTAAGTGCTGCTCAGAGTGCTCGAGTGTCAATCTCAGTCTCCGTGCTGGTTCCGGTGCTGGTGCTGGTCCCAGAGTGCTCATAGTGTCAATCTCAGTCTTGGTGCTGGTTCTGGTGCTGGTCTGCAGTAGATCATAGTTCCAACCTCAGTCTCGGTTCTGGTTTCTGGTTTCGGTGCTGGTCCCCAGAGTAGTCATATGCCAGCCTGCAGTTTCGTTGCTAGTTCTGGTGCGGGTTGCAAAGTGCTTAGTGCCCATCTCAGTCTCGGTGCTTGTTCCGAAGCCACTGCTGGTACCAGAGTGCTCATAGTGCCAATCTCAGTCCTCAGTGCTGGCTCTGGTGATCGTTGCTGGTGTCCACAGTTCTCGTCGTTCCATCTCAGTCTCGGTGCTTGTTCTGGAGTCGTGCTGGTCCCAGAGCACTCATATGCCAGCCTCAGTTTCGTTGCTAGTTCTGGTGCTGGTCGCAGAGTGCTCAGTAGTGCCAATCTCAGTCTCTGTGCTGTTCCGAAGCCACTGCTGGTCCCAAGTGCCTATATTGCCCAATCTGAGTCTCAGTGCTGGCTCTGGTGACGTTGCTGGTGTCAGAGTGCCCATCGTTCCAATCTCAGTCTCGGTGCTGGTTCTGGTGTCGGTGCTGCTCCCGAGTGCTCATAGTGCCATCTCAGTCTCAGTGCCGGTTCAGGTGCTGGTCCCAGAGTGCTCATAGGGTTAATCACAGTATCTGTTCTGGCTCTGTTCCGATGCCAGAGGTGCTCATAGTGCCAATCTAAGGTCTCAGTTCTTGTTCGGGGTGCTGGTCCCAGAGTGGTTCATTGTGCCAATCTCAGTCTCATTGCGGGTTCAGGGTGCTGGTCCCAGCGTGCTCATAGTGCCAATCTCATCTCAGTGCTGGTTCTGGTTCCGGGTGCTCTTCCCGGAGCAGTCATAATGCCAATCTCAGTCCCGGTGCTGGTCTGGTGCTGTTATAAGTCTCAGACCTGGAGTTGTGCCCATCCCAGTCCCTGAATTCTCCCGGTGCTGGTCCCAGTGTTGATGCTGGTCTCAGTCTTGGTCCCAGTTCAAGTTCTATATGGGTAACAGTCTCGGAGCTGGTTCGGATTTCAGTCTTGGGTCTCAGTCACAGTCTCAGAGTTTTTCTGGTCCCAGAGCTAGTTCCGGTGCACTGCTGGTCCCAAGTGCTCATAGTGCCAATCTCAGTCTCAGTTGCTTGGCTCTGGTGACATTGCTGGTGTCAGAGTGCTCATCATTCCAATCTCATCTCGGTGCTTGTTCTGGTGTCGGTGCTGGTCCCAGAGTACTCATAGGCCAGCCTCAGTTTCGTTGCAAGTTCTGGTGCGGGTCCCAGAGTGCTCATATTGGCAATCTCAGTTTGGGAGATGGTTCCGTAGTCGGTGCCGGTCCCGGAGTGGTCATAGTGCCAATCTCAGTCACAGTGCTGGTTCTGGTGCCGGTGTTTTTCCCATCGTGCTCATAGTGCCAATCACAGTCACAGTGCTGGTGCCGGTGCTGGTCCCAGACTGCTCATAGTGCTAATCTCAGTCTCAGTGCTGGTTCTGGTTCCGGTGCAGGTCCTAGAATGCTCATAGTGCCAATCTCAGTCTCGGTGCAGGTTCCGAAGCTACTGCTGGTCCCAGAGTGCCCATAGTGCCAATCTCAGTCTCGGTGCTTGTTCTGGATTCGGTGCTGGTCCCAGAGTACTCATATGTCAGCCTCAGTTTCGTTGCTAGTTCTGGTGCTGGTCTCAGAGTGCTCATAGTGCCAATCTCAGTCTCAGTGCTGGTTCTGGTGCTGGTCCCAGAGTGCTCATAGTGCCAATCTCAGTCTCGGCGCTGGTTCCGGTGCCGGTACTAGTCCCAGAGTGCTCATAGTGCCAATCTCAAACACAGAGCTGGTTCTTGTGCTGGTCCCAGCGTGCTCATAGTGCCAATCTCAGTCTCCATGCTAGTTCTGGTGCCGGTGTTTTTCCCGGAGCGGTCATAGTGCCAATCTCAGTCTCATTGCTGGTTCCGGTGCTGGTGGCAGAGTGCTCATATTGCCAATCTCAGCCTCGGTGCCGGTTCTGGTTGCAGTGCTGGTCCCAGAGTGCTACATGTGCCAATCTCAGTCTCGGTGCTGGGTTCTGGTGCCATTCTCAGTCTCAGCCGTGAAGCAGTGCTGCTCCCAGTCCCAGAATTCTACCAGTGCTGGTCTCAGTTTTGGTGCTGGTCTCAGTCTTGCTACCAGTGCCAGTTCTATATGGAATCAATCTCGGTGCTGGTTTTGTTTTTCAGCCTTGGTCACAGTCACAGTCTCAGCGTTGTTCTGGTCCCAGAGCTAGTTCCGATGGAAGTGCTGCTCCCAGGAGTGCTCAAGTGTCAATTCTCAGTCTCGGTTCTGGTTCTGGTTTCGGTGCTGGTCCCAGAGTACTCATATGCCAGCCTCAGTTTCGTTGCTAGTTCTGGTGCTGGTAGCAGAGGCTTATAGTGCCCATCTCAGTCTCGGTGCTGGTTCCGAAGCCACTGCTGGTCCCAGAGTGCTCATAGTGCCAATCTCAGTCTCAGTGCTGGCTCTGGTGATGTTGCTGGTGTCATAGTTTCTCGTCAGTTCCAATCTCAATCACGGTGCTTGTTCTGGTGTCGGTGCCGGTCCCAGAGTGCTCATAGTGGCCATCTCAGTCTCAGTGCCGGTTCAGGTGCTGGTCCCAGAGTGTTCATAGTGCCAATCTCAGTCTCGGTGCTGGTTCTGGTGCCGCTCTCATTCTCAGCCCTGGAGTTCTGCCGCTCCCAGTTCCAGAATTCTCCCGAGGCTGGTCCCAGTGTTGGTGCTAGGCTCAGTCTTGGTCCCAGTGCCAGTCCTATAATGGGTTCCAGTCTCGGTGCTGGTTCTGCTTTCGTCTTGGTCTCAGCGACATTCACAGAGTGGTTCTGGTCACAGAGCTGGTTCCAGTGCCAGTGCTTGTCCCAGAGTGCTCATATAGCCAATCTCAGTCTCCGTGCCGCTTCCGATGCCGGTGCTGGTCTCAGAGTGCTCATAGAGCAAATCTCAGTCCTCCGGTGCTGGTCCTGGTGTTGGTCCCCTGAGTGCTCATAGTACCAGTCTCAGTCTGGTTGCTGGTTCCAGTGCCAGTGATGGTCCCAGAGTGCTCATAGTGCCAATCTCAGTCTCCGTGCTAGTTCTGGTGCTGGTGCTCTTCCCGGAGCGGTCATAGTGCCAATCTCAGTCTCGTTGCTGGTTCTGGTGCTGGTCCAGAGTGCTCATAGTGCCAATCTCAGTCTCGGTGCTGGTTCTGGTGCCATTCTCAGTCTCAGCCCCGGAGCTGTGCTGCTCCCAGATCCCAGAATTCTCCCGGTGCTTGTCCCAGTGTTGGTGCTGGTCTCAGTCTGGGCCCAGTTCAAGTTCTATATGGGTAAACAATCTCGGAGCTGGTTCAGATTTCAATCTTGGGTCTCAGTCACAGTCTCAGTGTTTTTCTGGTCCCAGAGCTGGTTCCGGTGCCACTCTGCTGGTTCCCAGAGTGCTCATAGTGCCAATCTTAGTTCAGTGCTGGCTCTGGTGATGGTCCCAGAGTGATCATAGTGGCAATCTCAGTTTGGGAGATGGTTCCGAAGTCGGTGCTGGTCCCGGAGTGGGGTCATAGTGCCATCTCAGTCTCAGTGCTGGTTTCTGTGCCGGTGTTTTTCCCATAGTGCTCATAGTGCCAATCAGAGTCACAGTGCTGGTGCCGGTGCTGGTCCCAGACTGCTCATAGTGCTAATCTCAGTCTCGGTGCTGGTTCCGAAGCCACTGCTGGTCCCAGAGTGCCCATTGTGCCAATCTCAGTCTCAGTGCTGGCTCTGGTGACGTTGCTGGGGACAGAGTGCTCATCGTTCCAATCTCAGTCTCGATGCTTGTTCTGGAGTCGGTGGTGGTCCCAGAGTACTCATACGTCAGCCTCAGTTTCGTTGCTAGTTCTGGTGCTGGTCGCAGAGTGCTCATAGTGCAAATCTCAGTCTCGGTGCTGGTTCTGGTGCTGGTCCCAGAGTGCTCATAGTGCCAATCTCTGTCTCGGTGCTGGTTCTGGTGCTGGTCCCAGAGTGCTCATAGTGCAATCTCTGTCTCGGTGCTGGTTCTGGTGCTGGTCCCAGAGTGCTCATAGTGCCAATTTCAGTCTCGGTGCTGGTTATGGTGACAGTGCTGGTCCCAGAGTGCTCATAGTGGCCGTCTCAGTCTCGGTGCAGGTTCTGGTGCTGTTCCCAGAGTGCTCATAGTGCCAATCTCAGTCTCGGTGCTGGTTCTGGTGCGGTGCTGGTCCCATACTACTACTAGTACCAATCTCAGTCTCGGTAGTGGTTGCGGTGCTGGTCCCAGAGTGCTCATAGTGCCAATCTCAGTATCGGTGCTGGTTCCGGTGCCGGTGCTGGTCCCAGAGTGCTCATAGTGCCAGTCTCAGTCTCGGTGCTGTTTCTGGTGCCGGTGTTGGTCCCACAGTGCACATAGTGCCAATCTCAGTCTCAGTACTGTTTGTGGTACTGATGCCAGAGTGCTCATAGTGCCAATCTCATTCTCGGTGCTGATTCCGGTGCCGGTGCTGGTCCCAGAGTGCTCATAGTGCCAATCTCAGTCTTAGTGCTGGTTGTGGTGCCAGTGCTGGTCCCAGAGTGCTCATAGTGCCCATCTCAGTCAGTGTGGTTCCGTTCCGGTCTGGTCCCAGAGTGCTCATAGGGTTAATCTCAGTATCAGTTCTGGCTCTGTTTCCGATGCCAGAGTGCTCATAGTGCCAATCTAAGTCTCAGTTCTTGTTCGGGTGCTGGTCCCAGAGTGTTCATAGTGCCAATCTCATTCTCATTGCGGGTTCAGGTGCTGGTCCCAGCGTGCTCATAGTGCCAATCTCAATCTCGGTGCTGGTTCTGGTGCCGCTCTCATTCTCAGCCCTGGAGTTCTGCCGCTCCCAGTTCCAGAATTCTCCCGAGGCTGGTCCCAGTGTTGGTGCTAGTCTCAGTCTTGCTCCCAGTGCCAGTCCTATATGGGTTCCAGTCTCGGTGCCGGTTCTGTTTTCAGTCTTGGTCTCAACGACATTCACAGAGTGGTTCTGGTCACAGAGCTGGTTCCAGTGCCAGTGCTGGTCCCAGAGTGCTCATATAGCCAATCTCAGTCTCCGTGCTGGTTCCGACGCCGGTGCTGGTCTCAGAGTGCTCATAGAGCAAATCTCAGTCTCGGTGCTGGTCCTGGTGTTGGTCCCTGAGTGCTCATAGCACCAGTCTCAGTCTGGTTGCTGGTTCCAGTGCCGGTGCTGGTCCCAGAGTGCTCATAGTGCCCATCTCAATCTCAGTGCTGGTTCTGGTTCCGGTGCTCTTCCCGGAGCAGTCATAATGCCAATCTCAGTCCCGGTGCTGGGTCTGGTGCTGTTATAAGTCTCAGACCTGGAGTTGTGCCCATCCCAGTCCCTGAATTCTCCCGGTGCTGGTCCCAGTGTTGGTGCTGGTCTCAGTCTGGGTCCCAGTTCAAGTTCTATATGGGTAACAATCTCGGAGCTGGTTCAGATTTCAGTCTTGGTCTCAGTCACAGTCTCAGTGTTTTTTCTGGTCCAGAGCTGGTTCCTGCCACTGCTGGTCCCAGAGTGCTCATAGGCCAATCTTAGTTTCAGTACTGGCTCTGGTGATGGTCCCAGAGTGCTCATAGTGGCAATCTCAGTTTGGGAGATGGTTCCGAAGTCGGTGCTGGTCCCGGAGTGGTCATAGTGCCAATCTCAGTCTCAGTGCTGGTTCTGGTGCCGGTGTTTTTCCCAGAGTGCTCATAGTGCCAATCAGAGTCACAGTGCTGGTGCCGGTGCTGGTCCCAGACTACTCAGAGTGCTAATCTCAGTCTCGGTGATGGTTCTGGTTCCGGTGCTGGTCCTAGAATGCTCATAGTGCCATCTCAGTCTCGTGCTGGTTCCGAAGCCACTGCTGGTCCCAGAGTGCCCTTGTGGCCAATCTCTGTCCTCGGTGCTGCTCTGGTGCGAATCCCAGAGTGCTCATAGTGCCAATTTCAGTCTCGGTGCTGGTTCTGGTGCTGGTCCCCAGAGTGCTCATAATGCCAATCTCAGTCAAGAGCTGGTTCTGGTGCGGATCCAGAGTGCTCATAGTGCCAATTTTCAGTCTCGGTGCAGGTTCTGGTGCTGTTCCCAGAGTGCTCATAGGCCAATCTCAGTCTCGGTGCTGGTTCTGGTGCGGTGCTGGTCCCATACTACTACTAGTACGAATCTCAGTCTCGGTAGTGGTTGCGGTGCTGGTCCCAGAGTGCTCATTGTGCCAATCTCAGTATCGGTGCTGGTTCCGGTGCTGGTCCCAGCGTGCTCATAGTGCCAGTCTCAGTCTCGGTGCTGTTTCTGGTGCCGGTGTTGGTCCCAGAGTGCACATAGTGCCAATCTCAGTCTCAGTACTGTTTGTGGTACTGATGCCAGAGTGCTCATAGTGCCAATCTCAGTCTCGGTGCTGATTCCGGTGCCGGTGCTGGTCCAGAGTGCTCATAGTGCCAATCTCATTCTCAAAGCTGTTCCGATGCCAGAGCTTGTCCCAGAGTGGTCATAGTGCCAATCTCAGTCTTAGTGCTGGTTGTGGTGCCAGTGCTGGTCACAGAGTGCTCATAGTGCCCATCTCAGTGTCAGTGCTGGTTCCGGTTTCCGGTCCTGGTCCCAGAGTGCTCATAGGGTTAATCTCAGTATCAGTTCTGGCCCTGTTTCCGATGCCAGAGTGCTCATAGTGCCAATCTAAGTCTCAGTTCTTGTTCGGGTGCTGGTCCCAGAGTGTTCATAGTGCCAATCTCAGTCTCGGTGCTGGTTCTGGTGCCGCTCTCATTCTCAGCCCTGGAGTTCTGCCGCGCAATTCCAGAATTCTCCGAGGCTGGTCCCAGTGTTGGTGCTAGTCTCAGTCTTGCTCCAGTGCCAGTCATATAATGGGTTCCAGTCTCGGTGGTGGTTCTGTTTTCAGTCTTGGCTCAACGACATTCACAGAGTGGTTCTGGTCACAGAGCTGGTTCCAGTGCCAGTGCTGGTCCCAGAGTGCTCCTATAGCCAATCTCAGTCCCTGCTGGTTCCGACGCCGGTGCTGGCTCAGAGTGCTCATAGAGCAAATCTCAGTCTCGTGCTGGTCCTGGTGTTGGTCCCTGAGTGCTCATAGCACCAGTCTCAGTCTGGTGCTGGTTCCAGTGCCGGTGATGGTCCCAGAGTGCTCATAGTGCCTCTCAATCTCAGTGCTGGTTCTGGTTCCGGTGCTCTCCGGAGCATCATAATGCCAATCTCAGTCCGGTGCTGGTTCTGGTGCCGTTATTCTCAGCCCTGGAGTTCTGCCGCTCCAGTTCCAGAATTCTCCCGAGGCTGGTCCCAGTGTTGGTGCTAGTCTCAGTCTTGCTCCCAGTGCCAGTCCTATATGGGTTCCAGTCTCGGTGCCGGTTCTGTTTTCAGTCTTGGTCTCAACGACATTCACAGAGTGGTTCTTGTCACAGAGCTGGTTCCAGTGCCAGTGCTGGTCCCAGAGTGCTCATATAGCCAATCTCAGTCTCCGTGCTGGTTCCGACGCCGGTGCTGGTCTCAGAGTGCTCATAGAGCAAATCTCAGTCTCGGTGCTGGTCCTGGTGTTGGTCCCTGAGTGCTCATAGCACCAGTCTCAGTCTGGTTGCTGGTTCCAGTGCCGGTGCTGGTCCCAGAGTGCTCATAGTGCCCATCTCAATCTCAGTGCTGGTTCTGGTTCCGGTGCTCTTCCCGGAGCAGTCATAATGCCAATCTCAGTCCCGGTGCTGGGTCTGGTGCTGTTATAAGTCTCAGACCTGGAGTTGTGCCCATCCCAGTCCCTGAATTCTCCCGGTGCTTGTCCCAGTGTTGGTGCTGGTCTCAGTCTGGGTCCCAGTTCAAGTTCTATATGGGTAACAATCTCGGAGCTGGTTCAGATTTCAGTCTTGGTCTCAGTCACAGTCTCAGTGTTTTTCTGGTCCCAGAGCTGGTTCCGGTGCCACTGCTGGTCCCAGAGTGCTCATAGTGCCAATCTTAGTTTCAGTGCTGGCTCTGGTGATGGTCCCAGAGTGCTCATAGTGGCAATCTCAGTTTGGGAGATGGTTCCGAAGTCGGTGCTGGTCCCGGAGTGGTCATAGTGCCAATCTCAGTCTCAGTGCTGGTTCTGGTGCCGGTGTTTTTCCCAGAGTGCTCATAGTGCCAATCAGAGTCACAGTGCTGGTGCCGGTGCTGGTCCCAGACTACTCAGAGTGCTAATCTCAGTCTCGGTGATGGTTCTGGTTCCGGTGCTGGTCCTAGAATGCTCATAGTGCCAATCTCAGTCTCGGTGCTGGTTCCGAAGCCACTGCTGGTCCCAGAGTGCCCATTGTGCCAATCTCAGTCTCAGTGCTGGCTCTGGTGACGTTGCTGGGGTCAGAGTGCTCATCGTTCCAATCTCAGTCTCGGTTCTTGTTCTGGAGTCGGTGGTGGTCCCAGAGTACTCATACGTCAGCCTCAGTTTCGTTGCTAGTTCTGGTGCTGGTCGCAGAGTGCTCATAGTGCAAATCTCAGTCTCGGTGCTGGTTCTGGTGCTGGTCCCAGAGTGCTCATAGTGCCAATCTCTGTCTCGGTGCTGGTTCTGGTGCTGTTCCCAGAGTGCTCATAGTGCAAATCTCAGTCTCGGTGCTGGTTCTGGTGCTGGTCCCAGAGTGCTCATAGTGCCAATCTCAGTCAAAGAGCTGGTTCTGGTGCGGATCCCAGAGTGCTCATAGTGCCAATTTCAGTCTCGGTGCAGGTTCTGGTGCTGTTCCCAGAGTGCTCATAGTGCCAATCTCAGTCTCGGTGCTGGTTCTGGTGCGGTGCTGGTCCCATACTACTACTAGTACCAATCTCAGTCTCGGTAGTGGTTGCGGTGCTGGTCCCAGAGTGCTCATAGTGCCAATCTCAGTATCGGTGCTGGTTCCGGTGCCGGTGTTGGTCCCAGAGTGCACATAGTGCCAATCTCAGTCTCAGTACTGTTTGTGGTACTGATGCCAGAGTGCTCATAGTGCCAATCTCAGTCTCGGTGCTGATTCCGGTGCCGGTGCTGGTCCCAGAGTGCTCATAGTGCCAATCTCATTCTCAAAGCTGGTTCCGATGCCAGAGCTTGTCCCAGAGTGGTCATAGTGCCAATCTCAGTCTTAGTGCTGGTTGTGGTGCCAGTGCTGGTCACAGAGTGCTCATAGTGCCCATCTCAGTGTCAGTGCTGGTTCCGGTTCCGGTCCTGGTCCCAGAGTGCTCATAGGGTTAATCTCAGTATCAGTTCTGGCCCTGTTTCCGATGCCAGAGTGCTCATAGTGCCAATCTAAGTCTCAGTTCTTGTTCGGGTGCTGGTCCCAGAGTGTTCATAGTGCCAATCTCAGTCTCGGTGCTGGTTCTGGTGCCGCTCTCATTCTCAGCCCTGGAGTTCTGCCGCTCGCAATTCCAGAATTCTCCCGAGGCTGGTCCCAGTGTTGGTGCTAGTCTCAGTCTTGCTCCCAGTGCCAGTCATATAATGGGTTCCAGTCTCGGTGGTGGTTCTGTTTTCAGTCTTGGTCTCAACGACATTCACAGAGTGGTTCTGGTCACAGAGCTGGTTCCAGTGCCAGTGCTGGTCCCAGAGTGCTCATATAGCCAATCTCAGTCTCTGTGCTGGTTCCGACGCCGGTGCTGGTCTCAGAGTGCTCATAGAGCAAATCTCAGTCTCGGTGCTGGTCCTGGTGTTGGTCCCTGAGTGCTCATAGCACCAGTCTCAGTCTGGTTGCTGGTTCCAGTGCCGGTGATGGCCCCAGAGTGTTCATAGTGCCAATCTCAGTCTCCGTGCTAGTTCTGGTGCCAGTGCTCTTCCCGGAGCGGTCATAGTGCCAATCTCAGTCTCATTGCTGGTTCCGGTGCTGGTGGCAGAGTGCTCATATTGCCAATCTCAGCCTCGGTGCCGGTTCTGGTTGCAGTGCTGGTCCCAGAGTGCTCCATGTGCCAATCTCAGTCTCGGTGCTGGTTCTGGTGCCATTCTCAGTCTCAGCCCTGAAGCAGTGCTGCTCCCAGTCCCAGAATTCTACCGGTGCTGATCCCAGTGTTGGTGCTGGTCTCAGTCTTGCTCCCAGTGCCAGTTCTATATGGGAATCAATCTCGGTGCTGGTTTTGTTTTCAGCCTTGGTCTCAGTCACAGTCTCAGCGTTGTTCTGGTCCCAGAGCTAGTTCCGATGGAAGTGCTGCTCCCAGAGTGCTCAAGTGTCAATCTCAGTCTCCGTGCTGGTTCCGGTGCTGGTGCTGGTCCCAGAGTGCTCATAGTGTCAATCTCAGTCTTGGTGCTGGTTCTGGTGCTGGTCTCAGTAAGATCATAGTGCCAACCTCAGTCTCGGTTCTGGTTCTGGTTTCGGTGCTGGTCCCAGAGTACTCATATGCCAGCCTCAGTTTCGTTGCTAGTTCTGGTGCGGGTTGCAAAGTGCTTATAGTGCCCATCTCAGTCTCGGTGCTTGTTCCGAAGCCACTGCTGGTCCCAGAGTGCTCATAGTGCCAATCTCAGTCTCAGTGCTGGCTCTGGTGACGTTGCTGGTGTCATAGTTCTCGTCGTTCCAATCTCAGTCTCGGTGCTTGTTCTGGAGTCGGTGCTGGTCCCAGAGCACTCATATGCCAGCCTCAGTTTCGTTGCTAGTTCTGGTGCTGGTCGCAGAGTGCTCATAGTGCCAATCTCAGTCTCGGTGCTGGTTCCGAAGCCACTGCTGGTCCCAGAGTGCCTATATTGCCAATCTGAGTCTCAGTGCTGGCTCTGGTGACGTTGCTGGTGTCAGAGTGCCCATCGTTCCAATCTCAGTCTCGGTGCTGGTTCTGGTGTCGGTGCTGGTCCCAGAGTGCTCATAGTGGCCATCTCAGTCTCAGTGCCGGTTCAGGTGCTGGTCCCAGAGTGCTCATAGGGTTAATCACAGTATCTGTTCTGGCTCTGTTTCCGATGCCAGAGTGCTCATAGTGCCAATCTAAGTCTCAGTTCTTGTTCGGGTGCTGGTCCCAGAGTGTTCATTGTGCCAATCTCAGTCTCATTGCGGGTTCAGGTGCTGGTCCCAGCGTGCTCATAGTGCCAATCTCAGTCTCAGTGCTGGTTCTGGTGCCGCTCTCATTCTCAGCCCTGGAGTTCTGCCGCTCCCAGTTCCAGAATTCTCCCGAGGCTGGTCCTAGTGTTGGTGCTAGTCTCAGTCTTGGTCCCAGTGCCAGTCCTATAATGGGTCCAGTCTCGGTGCTGGTTCTGCTTTCAGTCTTGGTCTCAGCGACATTCACGGAGTGGTTCTGGTCACAGAGCTGGTTCCAGTGCCAGTGCTGGTCCCAGAGTGCTCCTATAGCCAATCTCAGTCTCCGTGCTGGTTCCGATGCCGGTGCTGGTCCCAGAGTGCTCATAGTGCCCATCTCAGTCTCAGTGCTGGTTCTGGTTCCGGTGCTCTTCCCGGAGCAGTCATAATGCCAATCTCAGTCCCGGTGCTGGGTCTGGTGCTGTTATAAGTCTCAGACCTGGAGTTGTGCCCATCCCAGTCCCTGAATTCTCCCGGTGCTGGTCCCAGTGTTGATGCTGGTCTCAGTCTTGGTCCCAGTTCAAGTTCTATATGGGTAACAGTCTCGGAGCTGGTTCGGATTTCAGTCTTGGTCTCAGTCACAGTCTCAGAGTTTTTCTGGTCCCAGAGCTAGTTCCGGTGCCACTGCTGGTCCCAGAGTGCTCATAGTGCCAATCTCAGTCTCAGTGCTGGCTCTGGTGACATTGCTGGTGTCAGAGTGCTCATCATTCCAATCTCAGTCTTGGTGCTTGTTCTGGTGTCGGTGCTGGTCCCAGAGTACTCATAGGCCAGCCTCAGTTTCGTTGCAAGTTCTGGTGCGGGTCCCAGAGTGCTCATATTGGCAATCTCAGTTTGGGAGATGGTTTCCGTAGTCGGGTGCCGGTCCCGGAGTGGTCATAGTGCCAATCTCAGTCACAGTGCTGGTTCTGGTGCTGGTGTTTTCCCATCGTGCTCATAGTGCCAATCACAGTCACAGTGCTGGTGCCGGTGCTGGTCCCAGACTGCTCATAGTGCTAATCTCAGTCTCAGTGCTGGTTCTGGTTCCGGTGCAGGTCCTAGAATGCTCATAGTGCCAATCTCAGTCTCGGTGCTG
Source organism: Erithacus rubecula (assembly GCF_903797595.1). Classification (NCBI taxonomy): domain Eukaryota; kingdom Metazoa; phylum Chordata; class Aves; order Passeriformes; family Muscicapidae; genus Erithacus; species Erithacus rubecula. The sequence continues at coordinate 23,740 of NW_027635655.1, read as the reverse complement.
GTTCCGAAGCTACTGCTGGTCCCAGAGTGCCCATAGTGCCAATCTCAGTCTCGGTGCTTGTTCTGGATTCGGTGCTGGTCCCAGAGTACTCATATGTCAGCCTCAGTTTCGTTGCTAGTTCTGGTGCTGGTCTCAGAGTGCTCATAGTGCCAATCTCAGTCTCAGTGCTGGTTCTGGTGCTGGTCCCAGAGTGCTCATAGTGCCAATCTCAGTCTCGGTGCTGGTTCTGGTACGGGTCGCAGAGTGCTCATAGTGCCAATCTCAATCACAGAGCTGGTTCTTGTGCTGGTCCCAGCGTGCTCATAGTGCCAATCTCAGTCTCCATGCTAGTTCTGGTGCCGGTGTTTTTCCCGGAGCGGTCATAGTGCCAATCTCAGTCTCATTGCTGGTTCCGGTGCTGGTGGCAGAGTGCTCATATTGCCAATCTCAGCCTCGGTGCCGGTTCTGGTTGCAGTGCTGGTCCCAGAGTGCTACATGTGCCAATCTCAGTCTCGGTGCTGGTTCTGGTGCCATTCTCAGTCTCAGCCCTGAAGCAGTGCTGCTCCCAGTCCCAGAATTCTACCAGTGCTGGTCTCAGTTTTGGTGCTGGTCTCAGTCTTGCTACCAGTGCCAGTTCTATATGGGAATCAATCTCGGTGCTGGTTTTGTTTTCAGCCTTGGTCACAGTCACAGTCTCAGCATTGTTCTGGTCCCAGAGCTAGTTCCGATGGAAGTGCTGCTCCCAGAGTGCTCAAGTGTCAATCTCAGTCTCGGTTCTGGTTCTGGTTTCGGTGCTGGTCCCAGAGTACTCATATGCCAGCCTCAGTTTCGTTGCTAGTTCTGGTGCTGGTCGCAGAGTGCTTATAGTGCCCATCTCAGTCTCGGTGCTGGTTCCGAAGCCACTGCTGGTCCCAGAGTGCTCATAGTGCAAATCTCAGTCTCAGTGCTGGCTCTGGTGATGTTGCTGGTGTCATAGTTCTCGTCGTTCCAATCTCAATCACGGTGCTTGTTCTGGTGTCGGTGCCGGTCCCAGAGTGCTCATAGTGGCCATCTCAGTCTCAGTGCCGGTTCAGGTGCTGGTCCCAGAGTGTTCATAGTGCCAATCTCAGTCTCGGTGCTGGTTCTGGTGCCGGTCTCATTCTCAGCCCTGGAGTTCTGCCGCTCCCAGTTCCAGAATTCTCCCGAGGCTGGTCCTAGTGTTGGTGCTAGGCTCAGTCTTGGTCCCAGTGCCAGTCCTATAATGGGTTCCAGTCTCGGTGCTGGTTCTGCTTTCAGTCTTGGTCTCAGCGACATTCACAGAGTGGTTCTGGTCACAGAGCTGGTTCCAGTGCCAGTGCTTGTCCCAGAGTGCTCATATAGCCAATCTCAGTCTCCGTGCCGCTTCCGATGCCGGTGCTGGTCACAGAGTGCTCATAGAGCAAATCTCAGTCTCGGTGCTGGTCCTGGTGTTGGTCCCTGAGTGCTCATAGTACCAGTCTCAGTCTGGTTGCTGGTTCCAGTGCCGGTGATGGTCCCAGAGTGTTCATAGTGCCAATCTCAGTCTCCGTGCTAGTTCTGGTGCTGGTGCTCTTCCCGGAGCGGTCATAGTGCCAATCTCAGTCTCGTTGCTGGTTCTGGTGCTGGTCCCAGAGTGCTCATAATGCCAATCTCAGTCTCGGTGCTGGTTCTGGTGCCATTCTCAGTCTCAGCCCCGGAGCTGTGCTGCTCCCAGTCCCAGAATTCTCCCGGTGCTTGTCCCAGTGTTGGTGCTGGTCTCAGTCTGGGTCCCAGTTCAAGTTCTATATGGGTAACAATCTCGGAGCTGGTTCAGATTTCAATCTTGGTCTCAGTCACAGTCTCAGTGTTTTTCTGGTCCCAGAGCTGGTTCCGGTGCCACTGCTGGTCCCAGAGTGCTCATAGTGCCAATCTTAGTTTCAGTGCTGGCTCTGGTGATGGTCCCAGAGTGCTCATAGTGGCAATCTCAGTTTGGGAGATGGTTCCGAAGTCGGTGCTGGTCCCGGAGTGGTCATAGTGCCAATCTCAGTCTCAGTGCTGGTTCTGGTGCCGGTGTTTTTCCCATAGTGCTCATAGTGCCAATCAGAGTCACAGTGCTGGTGCCGGTGCTGGTCCCAGACTACTCAGAGTGCAAATCTCAGTCTCGGTGATGGTTCTGGTTCCGGTGCTGGTCCTAGAATGCTCATAGTGCCAATCTCAGTCTCGGTGCTGGTTCCGAAGCCACTGCTGGTCCCAGAGTGCCCATTGTGCCAATCTCAGTCTCAGTGCTGGCTCTGGTGACGTTGCTGGGGACAGAGTGCTCATCGTTCCAATCTCAGTCTCGATGCTTGTTCTGGAGTCGGTGGTGGTCCCAGAGTACTCATACGTCAGCCTCAGTTTCGTTGCTAGTTCTGGTGCTGGTCGCAGAGTGCTCATAGTGCAAATCTCAGTCTCGGTGCTGGTTCTGGTGCTGGTCCCAGAGTGCTCATAGTGCCAATCTCTGTCTCGGTGCTGGTTCTGGTGCTGTTCCCAGAGTGCTCATAGTGCCAATTTCAGTCTCGGTGCTGGTTCTGGTGCTGGTCCCAGAGTGCTCATAGTGCCAATATCTGTCTCGGTGCTGGTTCTGGTGCGGATCCCAGAGTGCTCATAGTGCCAATTTCAGTCTCGGTGCAGGTTCTGGTGCTGTTCCCAGAGTGCTCATAGTGCCAATCTCAGTCTCGGTGCTGGTTCTGGTGCGGTGCTGGTCCCATACTACTACTAGTACCAATCTCAGTCTCGGTAGTGGTTGCGGTGCTGGTCCAGAGTGCTCATTGTGCCAATCTCAGTATCGGTGCTGGTTCCGGTGCCGGTGTTGGTCCCAGAGTGCACATAGTGCCAATCTCAGTCTCAGTACTGTTTGTGGTACTGATGCCAGAGTGCTCATAGTGCCAATCTCAGTCTCGGTGCTGATTCCGGTGCCGGTGCTGGTCCCAGAGTGCTCATAGTGCCAATCTCATTCTCAAAGCTGGTTCCGATGCCAGAGCTTGTCCCAGAGTGGTCATAGTGCCAATCTCAGTCTTAGTGCTGGTTGTGGTGCCAGTGCTGGTCACAGAGTGCTCATAGTGCCCATCTCAGTGTCAGTGCTGGTTCCGGTTCCGGTCCTGGTCCCAGAGTGCTCATAGGGTTAATCTCAGTATCAGTTCTGGCCCTGTTTCCGATGCCAGAGTGCTCATAGTGCCAATCTAAGTCTCAGTTCTTGTTCGGGTGCTGGTCCCAGAGTGTTCATAGTGCCAATCTCAGTCTCGGTGCTGGTTCTGGTGCCGCTCTCATTCTCAGCCCTGGAGTTCTGCCGCTCGCAATTCCAGAATTCTCCCGAGGCTGGTCCCAGTGTTGGTGCTAGTCTCAGTCTTGCTCCCAGTGCCAGTCATATAATGGGTTCCAGTCTCGGTGGTGGTTCTGTTTTCAGTCTTGGTCTCAACGACATTCACAGAGTGGTTCTGGTCACAGAGCTGGTTCCAGTGCCAGTGCTGGTCCCAGAGTGCTCATATAGCCAATCTCAGTCTCCGTGCTGGTTCCGACGCCGGTGCTGGTCTCAGAGTGCTCATAGAGCAAATCTCAGTCGTGGTGCTGGTCCTGGTGTTGGTCCCTGAGTGCTCATAGCACCAGTCTCAGTCTGGTTGCTGGTTCCAGTGCCGGTGATGGTCCCAGAGTGTTCATAGTGCCAATCTCAGTCTCCGTGCTAGTTCTGGTGCCAGTGCTCTTCCCGGAGCGGTCATAGTGCCAATCTCAGTCTCATTGCTGGTTCCGGTGCTGGTGGCAGAGTGCTCATATTGCCAATCTCAGCCTTGGTGCCGGTTCTGGTTGCAGTGCTAGTCCCAGAGTGCTCCATGTGCCAATCTCAGTCTCGGTGCTGGTTCTGGTGCCATTCTCAGTCTCAGCCCTGAAGCAGTGCTGCTCCCAGTCCCAGAATTCTACCGGTGCTGGTCCCAGTGTTGGTGCTGGTCTCAGTCTTGCTCCCAGTGCCAGTTCTATATGGGAATCAATCTCGGTGCTGGTTTTGTTTTCAGCCTTGGTCTCAGTCACAGTCTCAGCGTTGTTCTGGTCCCAGAGCTAGTTCCGATGGAAGTGCTGCTCCCAGAGTGCTCAAGTGTCAATCTCAGTCTCCGTGCTGGTTCCGGTGCTGGTGCTGGTCCCAGAGTGCTCATAGTGTCAATCTCAGTCTTGGTGCTGGTTCTGGTGCTGGTCTCAGTAAGATCATAGTGCCAACCTCAGTCTCGGTTCTGGTTCTGGTTTCGGTGCTGGTCCCAGAGTAGTCATATGCCAGCCTCAGTTTCGTTGCTAGTTCTGGTGCGGGTTGCAAAGTGCTTATAGTGCCCATCTCAGTCTCAATGCTTGTTCCGAAGCCACTGCTGGTCCCAGAGTGCTCATAGTGCCAATCTCAGTCTCAGTGCTGGCTCTGGTGACGTTGCTGGTGTCATAGTTCTCGTCGTTCCAATCTCAGTCTCGGTGCTTGTTCTGGAGTCGGTGCTGGTCCCAGAGCACTCATATGCCAGCCTCAGTTTCGTTGCTAGTTCTGGTGCTGGTCGCAGAGTGCTCATAGTGCCAATCTCAGTCTCGGTGCTGGTTCCGAAGCCACTGCTGGTCCCAGAGTGCCTATATTGCCAATCTGAGTCTCAGTGCTGGCTCTGGTGACGTTGCTGGTGTCAGAGTGCCCATCGTTCCAATCTCAGTCTCGGTGCTGGTTCTGGTGTCGGTGCTGGTCCCAGAGTGCTCATAGTGGCCATCTCAGTCTCAGTGCTGGTTCTGGTGCTGGTCCCAGAGTGCTCATAGGGTTAATCACAGTATCTGTTCTGGCTCTGTTTCCGATGCCAGAGTGCTCATAGTGCCAATCTAAGTCTCAGTTCTTGTTCGGGTGCTGGTCCCAGAGTGTTCATTGTGCCAATCTCAGTCTCATTGCGGGTTCAGGTGCTGGTCCCAGCGTGCTCATAGTGCCAATCTCAGTCTCAGTGCTGGTTCTGGTGCCGCTCTCAGCGTGCTCATAGTGCCAATCTCAGTCTCAGTGCTGGTTCTGGTGCCGCTCTCATTCTCAGCCCTGGAGTTCTGCCGCTCCCAGTTCCAGAATTCTCCCGAGGCTGGTCCTAGTGTTGGTGCTAGTCTCAGTCTTGGTCCCAGTGCCAGTCCTATAATGGGTCCAGTCTCGGTGCTGGTTCTGCTTTCAGTCTTGGTCTCAGCGACATTCACGGAGTGGTTCTGGTCACAGAGCTGGTTCCAGTGCCAGTGCTGGTCCCAGAGTGCTCCTATAGCCAATCTCAGTCTCCGTGCTGGTTCCGATGCCGGTGCTGGTCCCAGAGTGCTCATAGTGCCCATCTCAGTCTCAGTGCTGGTTCTGGTTCCGGTGCTCTTCCCGGAGCAGTCATAATTCCAATCTCAGTCCCGGTGCTGGGTCTGGTGCTGTTATAAGTCTCAGACCTGGAGTTGTGCCCATCCCAGTCCCTGAATTCTCCCGGTGCTGGTCCCAGTGTTGATGCTGGTCTCAGTCTTGGTCCCAGTTCAAGTTCTATATGGGTAACAGTCTCGGAGCTGGTTCGGATTTCAGTCTTGGTCTCAGTCACAGTCTCAGAGTTTTTCTGGTCCCAGAGCTAGTTCCGGTGCCACTGCTGGTCCCAGAGTGCTCATAGTGCCAATCTCAGTCTCAGTGCTGGCTCTGGTGACATTGCTGGTGTCAGAGTGCTCATCATTCCAATCTCAGTCTCGGTGCTTGTTCTGGTGTCGGTGCTGGTCCCAGAGTACTCATAGGCCAGCCTCAGTTTCGTTGCAAGTTCTGGTGCGGGTCCCAGAGTGCTCATATTGGCAATCTCAGTTTGGGAGATGGTTCCGTAGTCGGTGCCGGTCCCGGAGTGGTCATAGTGCCAATCTTAGTCACAGTGCTGGTTCTGGTGCCGGTGTTTTTCCCATCGTGCTCATAGTGTCAATCACAGTCACAGTGCTGGTGCCGGTGCTGGTCCCAGACTGCTCATAGTGCTAATCTCAGTCTCAGTGCTGGTTCTGGTTCCGGTGCAGGTCCTAGAATGCTCATAGTGCCAATCTCAGTCTCGGTGCTGGTTCCGAAGCTACTGCTGGTCCCAGAGTGCCCATAGTGCCAATCTCAGTCTCGGTGCTTGTTCTGGATTCGGTGCTGGTCCCAGAGTACTCATATGTCAGCCTCAGTTTCGTTGCTAGTTCTGGTGCTGGTCTCAGAGTGCTCATAGTGCCAATCTCAGTCTCAGTGCTGGTTCTGGTGCTGGTCCCAGAGTGCTCATAGTGCCAATCTCAGTCTCGGCGCTGGTTCCGGTGCCGGTACTAGTCCCAGAGTGCTCATAGTGCCAATCTCAGTCTCGGTGCTGGTTCTGGTACGGGTCGCAGAGTGCTCATAGTGCCAATCTCAATCACAGAGCTGGTTCTTGTGCTGGTCCCAGCGTGCTCATAGTGCCAATCTCAGTCTCCATGCTAGTTCTGGTGCCGGTGTTTTTCCCGGAGCGGTCATAGTGCCAATCTCAGTCTCATTGCTGGTTCCGGTGCTGGTGGCAGAGTGCTCATATTGCCAATCTCAGCCTCGGTGCCGGTTCTGGTTGCAGTGCTGGTCCCAGAGTGCTACATGTGCCAATCTCAGTCTCGGTGCTGGTTCTGGTGCCATTCTCAGTCTCAGCCCTGAAGCAGTGCTGCTCCCAGTCCCAGAATTCTACCAGTGCTGGTCTCAGTTTTGGTGCTGGTCTCAGTCTTGCTACCAGTGCCAGTTCTATATGGGAATCAATCTCGGTGCTGGTTTTGTTTTCAGCCTTGGTCACAGTCACAGTCTCAGCGTTGTTCTGGTCCCAGAGCTAGTTCCGATGGAAGTGCTGCTCCCAGAGTGCTCAAGTGTCAATCTCAGTCTCGGTTCTGGTTCTGGTTTCGGTGCTGGTCCCAGAGTACTCATATGCCAGCCTCAGTTTCGTTGCTAGTTCTGGTGCTGGTCGCAGAGTGCTTATAGTGCCCATCTCAGTCTCAGTGCTGGCTCTGGTGATGTTGCTGGTGTCATAGTTCTTGTCGTTCCAATCTCAATCACGGTGCTTGTTCTGGTGTCGGTGCCGGTCCCAGAGTGCTCATAGTGGCCATCTCAGTCTCAGTGCCGGTTCAGGTGCTGGTCCCAGAGTGTTCATAGTGCCAATCTCAGTCTCGGTGCTGGTTCTCGTGCCGGTCTCATTCTCAGCCCTGGAGTTCTGCCGCTCCCAGTTCCAGAATTCTCCCGAGGCTGGTCCTAGTGTTGGTGCTAGGCTCAGTCTTGGTCCCAGTGCCAGTCCTATAATGGGTTCCAGTCTCGGTGCTGGTTCTGCTTTCAGTCTTGGTCTCAGCGACATTCACAGAGTGGTTCTGGTCACAGAGCTGGTTCCAGTGCCAGTGCTTGTCCCAGAGTGCTCATATAGCCAATCTCAGTCTCCGTGCCGCTTCCGATGCCGGTGCTGGTCACAGAGTGCTCATAGAGCAAATCTCAGTCTCGGTGCTGGTCCTGGTGTTGGTCCCTGAGTGCTCATAGTACCAGTCTCAGTCTGGTTGCTGGTTCCAGTGCCGGTGATGGTCCCAGAGTGCTCATAGTGCCAATCTCAGTCTCCGTGCTAGTTCTGGTGCTGGTGCTCTTCCCGGAGCGGTCATAGTGCCAATCTCAGTCTCGTTGCTGGTTCTGGTGCTGGTCCCAGAGTGCTCATAATGCCAATCTCAGTCTCGGTGCTGGTTCTGGTGCCATTCTCAGTCTCAGCCCCGGAGCTGTGCTGCTCCCAGTCCCAGAATTCTCCCGGTGCTTGTCCCAGTGTTGGTGCTGGTCTCAGTCTGGGTCCCAGTTCAAGTTCTATATGGGTAACAATCTCGGAGCTGGTTCAGATTTCAATCTTGGTCTCAGTCACAGTCTCAGTGTTTTTCTGGTCCCAGAGCTGGTTCCGGTGCCACTGCTGGTCCCAGAGTGCTCATAGTGCCAATCTTAGTTTCAGTGCTGGCTCTGGTGATGGTCCCAGAGTGCTCATAGTGGCAATCTCAGTTTGGGAGATGGTTCCGAAGTCGGTGCTGGTCCCGGAGTGGTCATAGTGCCAATCTCAGTCTCAGTGCTGGTTCTGGTGCCGGTGTTTTTCCCAGAGTGCTCATAGTGCCAATCAGAGTCACAGTGCTGGTGCCGGTGCTGGTCCCAGACTACTCAGAGTGCTAATCTCAGTCTCGGTGATGGTTCTGGTTCCGGTGCTGGTCCTAGAATGCTCATAGTGCCAATCTCAGTCTCGGTGCTGGTTCCGAAGCCACTGCTGGTCCCAGAGTGCCCATTGTGCCAATCTCAGTCTCAGTGCTGGCTCTGGTGACGTTGCTGGGGACAGAGTGCTCATCGTTCCAATCTCAGTCTCGATGCTTGTTCTGGAGTCGGTGGTGGTCCCAGAGTACTCATACGTCAGCCTCAGTTTCGTTGCTAGTTCTGGTGCTGGTCACAGAGTGCTCATAGTGCAAATCTCAGTCTCGGTGCTGGTTCTGGTGCTGGTCCCAGAGTGCTCATAGTGCCAATCTCTGTCTCGGTGCTGGTTCTGGTGCAGTTCCCAGAGTGCTCATAGTGCAAATTTCAGTCTCGGTGCTGGTTCTGGTGCTGGTCCCAGAGTGCTCATAGTGCCAATCTCTGTCACGGTGCAGGTTCTGGTGCTGTTCCCAGAGTGCTCATAGTGCCAATCTCAGTCTCGGTGCTGGTTCTGGTGCGGTGCTGGTCCCATACTACTACTAGTAAGAATCTCAGTCTCGGTAGTGGTTGCGGTGCTGGTCCCAGAGTGCTCATAGTGCCAATCTCAGTATCGGTGCTGGTTCCGGTGCCGGTGCTGGTCCCAGAGTGCTCATAGTGCCAGTCTCAGTCTCGGTGCTGTTTCTGGTGCCGGTGTTGGTCCCAGAGTGCACATAGTGCCAATCTCAGTCTCAGTACTGTTTGTGGTACTGATGCCAGATTGCTCATAGTGCCAATCTCATTCTCGGTGCTGATTCCAGTGCCGGTGCTGGTCCCAGAGTGCTCATAGTGCCAATCTCATTCTCAAAGCTGGTTCCGATGCCAGAGCTTGTCCCAGAGTGGTCATAGTGCCAATCTCAGTCTTAGTGCTGGTTGTGGTGCCAGTGCTGGTCCCAGAGTGCTCATAGTGCCCATCTCAGTGTCAGTGTTGGTTCCGGTTCCGGTCCTGGTCCCAGAGTGCTCATAGGGTTAATCTCAGTATCAGTTCTGGCCCTGTTTCCGATGCCAGAGTGCTCATAGTGCCAATCTAAGTCTCAGTTCTTGTTCGGGTGCTGGTCCCAGAGTGTTCATAGTGCCAATCTCAGTCTCGGTGCTGGTTCTGGTGCCGCTCTCATTCTCAGCCCTGGAGTTCTGCCGCTCGCAATTCCAGAATTCTCCCGAGGCTGGTCCCAGTGTTGGTGCTAGTCTCAGTCTTGGTCCCAGTGCTAGTCATATAATGGGTTCCAGTCTCGGTGGTGGTTCTGTTTTCAGTCTTGGTCTCAACGACATTCACAGAGTGGTTCTGGTCACAGAGCTGGTTCCAGTGCCAGTGCTGGTCCCAGAGTGCTCATATAGCCAATCTCAGTCTCCGTGCTGGTTCCGACGCCGGTGCTGGTCTCAGAGTGCTCATAGAGCAAATCTCAGTCTCGGTGCTGGTCCTGGTGTTGGTCCCTGAGTGCTCATAGCACCAGTCTCAGTCTGGTTGCTGGTTCCAGTGCCGGTGATGGTCCCAGAGTGCTCATAGTGCCCATCTCAATCTCAGTGCTGGTTCTGGTTCCGGTGCTCTTCCCGGAGCAGTCATAATGCCAATCTCAGTCCCGGTGCTGGGTCTGGTGCTGTTATAAGTCTCAGACCTGGAGTTGTGCCCATCCCAGTCCCTGAATTCTCCCGGTGCTGGTCCCAGTGTTGGTGCTGGTCTCAGTCTGGGTCCCAGTTCAAGTTCTATATGGGTAACAATCTCGGAGCTGGTTCAGATTTCAGTCTTGGTCTCAGTCACAGTCTCAGTGTTTTTCTGGTCCCAGAGCTGGTTCCGGTGCCACTGCTGGTCCCAGAGTGCTCATAGTGCCAATCTTAGTTTCAGTGCTGGCTCTGGTGATGGTCCCAGAGTGCTCATAGTGGCAATCTCAGTTTGGGAGATGGTTCCGAAGTCGGTGCTGGTCCCGGAGTGGTCATAGTGCCAATCTCAGTCTCAGTGCTGGTTCTGGTGCCGGTGTTTTTCCCATAGTGCTCATAGTGCCAATCAGAGTCACAGTGCTGGTGCCGGTGCTGGTCCCAGACTACTCAGAGTGCTAATCTCAGTCTCGGTGATGGTTCTGGTTCCGGTGCTGGTCCTAGAATGCTCATAGTGCCAATCTCAGTCTCGGTGCTGGTTCCGAAGCCACTGCTGGTCCCAGAGTGCCCATTGTGCCAATCTCAGTCTCAGTGCTGGCTCTGGTGACGTTGCTGGGGTCAGAGTGCTCATCGTTCCAATCTCAGTCTCGGTTCTTGTTCTGGAGTCGGTGGTGGTCCCAGAGTACTCATACGTCAGCCTCAGTTTCGTTGCTAGTTCTGGTGCTGGTCGCAGAGTGCTCATAGTGCAAATCTCAGTCTCGGTGCTGGTTCTGGTGCTGGCCCCAGAGTGCTCATAGTGCCAATCTCTGTCTCGGTGCTGGTTCTGGTGCTGTTCCCAGAGTGCTCATAGTGCCAATTTCAGTATCGGTGCTGGTTCTGGTGCTGGTCCCAGAGTGCTCATAATGCCAATCTCAGTCAAAGAGCTGGTTCTGGTGCGGATCCCAGAGTGCTCATAGTGCCAATTTCAGTCTCGGTGCTGGTTCTGGTGCTGTTCCCAGAGTGCTCATAGTGCCAATCTCAGTCTCGGTGCTGGTTCTGGTGCGGTGCTGGTCCCATACTACTACTAGTACCAATCTCAGTCTCGGTAGTGGTTGCGGTGCTGGTCCCAGAGTGCTCATAGTGCCAATCTCAGTATCGGTGCTGGTTCCGGTGCCGGTGTTGGTCCCAGAGTGCACATAGTGCCAATCTCAGTCTCAGTACTGTTTGTGGTACTGATGCCAGAGTGCTCATAGTGCCAATCTCAGTCTCGGTGCTGATTCCGGTGCCGGTGCTGGTCCCAGAGTGCTCATAGTGCCAATCTCATTCTCAAAGCTGGTTCCGATGCCAGAGCTTGTCCCAGAGTGGTCATAGTGCCAATCTCAGTCTTAGTGCTGGTTGTGGTGCCAGTGCTGGTCACAGAGTGCTCATAGTGCCCATCTCAGTGTCAGTGCTGGTTCCGGTTCCGGTCCTGGTCCCAGAGTGCTCATAGGGTTAATCTCAGTATCAGTTCTGGCCCTGTTTCCGATGCCAGAGTGCTCATAGTGCCAATCTAAGTCTCAGTTCTTGTTCGGGTGCTGGTCCCAGAGTGTTCATAGTGCCAATCTCAGTCTCGGTGCTGGTTCTGGTGCCGCTCTCATTCTCAGCCCTGGAGTTCTGCCGCTCGCAATTCCAGAATTCTCCCGAGGCTGGTCCCAGTGTTGGTGCTAGTCTCAGTCTTGCTCCCAGTGCCAGTCATATAATGGGTTCCAGTCTCGGTGGTGGTTCTGTTTTCAGTCTTGGTCTCAACGACATTCACAGAGTGGTTCTGGTCACAGAGCTGGTTCCAGTGCCAGTGCTGGTCCCAGAGTGCTCATATAGCCAATCTCAGTCTCCGTGCTGGTTCCGACGCCGGTGCTGGTCTCAGTGTGCTCATAGAGCAAATCTCAGTCGTGGTGCTGGTCCTGGTGTTGGTCCCTGAGTGCTCATAGCACCAGTCTCAGTCTGGTTGCTGGTTCCAGTGCCGGTGATGGCCCCAGAGTGTTCATAGTGCCAATCTCAGTCTCCGTGCTAGTTCTGGTGCCAGTGCTCTTCCCGGAGCGGTCATAGTGCCAATCTCAGTCTCATTGCTGGTTCCGGTGCTGGTGGCAGAGTGCTCATATTGCCAATCTCAGCCTCGGTGCCGGTTCTGGTTGCAGTGCTGGTCCCAGAGTGCTCCATGTGCCAATCTCAGTCTCGGTGCTGGTTCTGGTGCCATTCTCAGTCTCAGCCCTGAAGCAGTGCTGCTCCCAGTCCCAGAATTCTACCGGTGCTGGTCCCAGTGTTGGTGCTGGTCTCAGTCTTGCTCCCAGTGCCAGTTCTATATGGGAATCAATCTCGGTGCTGGTTTTGTTTTCAGCCTTGGTCTCAGTCACAGTCTCAGCGTTGTTCTGGTCCCAGAGCTAGTTCCGATGGAAGTGCTGCTCCCAGAGTGCTCAAGTGTCAATCTCAGTCTCCGTGCTGGTTCCGGTGCTGGTGCTGGTCCCAGAGTGCTCATAGTGTCAATCTCAGTCTTGGTGCTGGTTCTGGTGCTGGTCTCAGTAAGATCATAGTGCCAACCTCAGTCTCGGTTCTGGTTCTGGTTTCGGTGCTGGTCCCAGAGTAGTCATATGCCAGCCTCAGTTTCGTTGCTAGTTCTGGTGCGGGTTGCAAAGTGCTTATAGTGCCCATCTCAGTCTCAATGCTTGTTCCGAAGCCACTGCTGGTCCCAGAGTGCTCATAGTGCCAATCTCAGTCTCAGTGCTGGCTCTGGTGACGTTGCTGGTGTCATAGTTCTCGTCGTTCCAATCTCAGTCTCGGTGCTTGTTCTGGAGTCGGTGCTGGTCCCAGAGCACTCATATGCCAGCCTCAGTTTCGTTGCTAGTTCTGGTGCTGGTCGCAGAGTGCTCATAGTGCCAATCTCAGTCTCGGTGCTGGTTCCGAAGCCACTGCTGGTCCCAGAGTGCCTATATTGCCAATCTGAGTCTCAGTGCTGGCTCTGGTGACGTTGCTGGTGTCAGAGTGCCCATCGTTCCAATCTCAGTCTCGGTGCTGGTTCTGGTGTCGGTGCTGGTCCCAGAGTGCTCATAGTGGCCATCTCAGTCTCAGTGCTGGTTCTGGTGCTGGTCCCAGAGTGCTCATAGGGTTAATCACAGTATCTGTTCTGGCTCTGTTTCCGATGCCAGAGTGCTCATAGTGCCAATCTAAGTCTCAGTTCTTGTTCGGGTGCTGGTCCCAGAGTGTTCATTGTGCCAATCTCAGTCTCATTGCGGGTTAAGGTGCTGGTCCCAGCGTGCTCATAGTGCCAATCTCAGTCTCAGTGCTGGTTCTGGTGCCGCTCTCAGCGTGCTCATAGTGCCAATCTCAGTCTCAGTGCTGGTTCTGGTGCCGCTCTCAGCGTGCTCATAGTGCCAATCTCAGTCTCAGTGCTGGTTCTGGTGCCGCTCTCATTCTCAGCCCTGGAGTTCTGCCGCTCCCAGTTCCAGAATTCTCCCGAGGCTGGTCCTAGTGTTGGTGCTAGTCTCAGTCTTGGTCCCAGTGCCAGTCCTATAATGGGTCCAGTCTCGGTGCTGGTTCTGCTTTCAGTCTTGGTCTCAGCGACATTCACGGAGTGGTTCTGGTCACAGAGCTGGTTCCAGTGCCAGTGCTGGTCCCAGAGTGCTCCTATAGCCAATCTCAGTCTCCGTGCTGGTTCCGATGCCGGTGCTGGTCCCAGAGTGCTCATAGTGCCCATCTCAGTCTCAGTGCTGGTTCTGGTTCCGGTGCTCTTCCCGGAGCAGTCATAATGCCAATCTCAGTCCCGGTGCTGGGTCTGGTGCTGTTATAAGTCTCAGACCTGGAGTTGTGCCCATCCCAGTCCCTGAATTCTCCCGGTGCTGGTCCCAGTGTTGATGCTGGTCTCAGTCTTGGTCCCAGTTCAAGTTCTATATGGGTAACAGTCTCGGAGCTGGTTCGGATTTCAGTCTTGGTCTCAGTCACAGTCTCAGAGTTTTTCTGGTCCCAGAGCTAGTTCCGGTGCCACTGCTGGTCCCAGAGTGCTCATAGTGCCAATCTCAGTCTCAGTGCTGGCTCTGGTGACATTGCTGGTGTCAGAGTGCTCATCATTCCAATCTCAGTCTCGGTGCTTGTTCTGGTGTCGGTGCTGGTCCCAGAGTACTCATAGGCCAGCCTCAGTTTCGTTGCAAGTTCTGGTGCGGGTCCCAGAGTGCTCATATTGGCAATCTCAGTTTGGGAGATGGTTCCGTAGTCGGTGCCGGTCCCGGAGTGGTCATAGTGCCAATCTCAGTCACAGTGCTGGTTCTGGTGCCGGTGTTTTTCCCATCGTGCTCATAGTGCCAATCACAGTCACAGTGCTGGTGCCGGTGCTGGTCCCAGACTGCTCATAGTGCTAATCTCAGTCTCAGTGCTGGTTCTGGTTCCGGTGCAGGTCCTAGAATGCTCATAGTGCCAATCTCAGTCTCGGTGCTGGTTCCGAAGCTACTGCTGGTCCCAGAGTGCCCATAGTGCCAATCTCAGTCTCGGTGCTTGTTCTGGATTCGGTGCTGGTCCCAGAGTACTCATATGTCAGCCTCAGTTTCGTTGCTAGTTCTGGTGCTGGTCTCAGAGTGCTCATAGTGCCAATCTCAGTCTCAGTGCTGGTTCTGGTGCTGGTCCCAGAGTGCTCATAGTGCCAATCTCAGTCTCGGCGCTGGTTCCGGTGCCGGTACTAGTCCCAGAGTGCTCATAGTGCCAATCTCAGTCTCGGTGCTGGTTCTGGTACGGGTCGCAGAGTGCTCATAGTGCCAATCTCAATCACAGAGCTGGTTCTTGTGCTGGTCCCAGCGTGCTCATAGTGCCAATCTCAGTCTCCATGCTAGTTCTGGTGCCGGTGTTTTTCCCGGAGCGGTCATAGTGCCAATCTCAGTCTCATTGCTGGTTCCGGTGCTGGTGGCAGAGTGCTCATATTGCCAATCTCAGCCTCGGTGCCGGTTCTGGTTGCAGTGCTGGTCCCAGAGTGCTACATGTGCCAATCTCAGTCTCGGTGCTGGTTCTGGTGCCATTCTCAGTCTCAGCCCTGAAGCAGTGCTGCTCCCAGTCCCAGAATTCTACCAGTGCTGGTCTCAGTTTTGGTGCTGGTCTCAGTCTTGCTACCAGTGCCAGTTCTATATGGGAATCAATCTCGGTGCTGGTTTTGTTTTCAGCCTTGGTCACAGTCACAGTCTCAGCGTTGTTCTGGTCCCAGAGCTAGTTCCGATGGAAGTGCTGCTCCCAGAGTGCTCAAGTGTCAATCTCAGTCTCGGTTCTGGTTCTGGTTTCGGTGCTGGTCCCAGAGTACTCATATGCCAGCCTCAGTTCGTTGCTAGTTCTGGTGCTGGTCGCAGAGTGCTTATAGTGCCCATCTCAGTCTCAGTGCTGGCTCTGGTGATGTTGCTGGTGTCATAGTTCTTGTCGTTCCAATCTCAATCACGGTGCTTGTTCTGGTGTCGGTGCCGGTCCCAGAGTGCTCATAGTGGCCATCTCAGTCTCAGTGCCGGTTCAGGTGCTGGTCCCAGAGTGTTCATAGTGCCAATCTCAGTCTCGGTGCTGGTTCTGGTGCCGGTCTCATTCTCAGCCCTGGAGTTCTGCCGCTCCCAGTTCCAGAATTCTCCCGAGGCTGGTCCTAGTGTTGGTGCTAGGCTCAGTCTTGGTCCCAGTGCCAGTCCTATAATGGGTTCCAGTCTCGGTGCTGGTTCTGCTTTCAGTCTTGGTCTCAGCGACATTCACAGAGTGGTTCTGGTCACAGAGCTGGTTCCAGTGCCAGTGCTTGTCCCAGAGTGCTCATATAGCCAATCTCAGTCTCCGTGCCGCTTCCGATGCCGGTGCTGGTCACAGAGTGCTCATAGAGCAAATCTCAGTCTCGGTGCTGGTCCTGGTGTTGGTCCCTGAGTGCTCATAGTACCAGTCTCAGTCTGGTTGCTGGTTCCAGTGCCGGTGATGGTCCCAGAGTGCTCATAGTGCCAATCTCAGTCTCCGTGCTAGTTCTGGTGCTGGTGCTCTTCCCGGAGCGGTCATAGTGCCAATCTCAGTCTCGTTGCTGGTTCTGGTGCTGGTCCCAGAGTGCTCATAATGCCAATCTCAGTCTCGGTGCTGGTTCTGGTGCCATTCTCAGTCTCAGCCCCGGAGCTGTGCTGCTCCCAGTCCCAGAATTCTCCCGGTGCTTGTCCCAGTGTTGGTGCTGGTCTCAGTCTGGGTCCCAGTTCAAGTTCTATATGGGTAACAATCTCGGAGCTGGTTCAGATTTCAATCTTGGTCTCAGTCACAGTCTCAGTGTTTTTCTGGTCCCAGAGCTGGTTCCGGTGCCACTGCTGGTCCCAGAGTGCTCATAGTGCCAATCTTAGTTTCAGTGCTGGCTCTGGTGATGGTCCCAGAGTGCTCATAGTGGCAATCTCAGTTTGGGAGATGGTTCCGAAGTCGGTGCTGGTCCCGGAGTGGTCATAGTGCCAATCTCAGTCTCAGTGCTGGTTCTGGTGCCGGTGTTTTTCCCAGAGTGCTCATAGTGCCAATCAGAGTCACAGTGCTGGTGCCGGTGCTGGTCCCAGACTACTCAGAGTGCTAATCTCAGTCTCGGTGATGGTTCTGGTTCCGGTGCTGGTCCTAGAATGCTCATAGTGCCAATCTCAGTCTCGGTGCTGGTTCCGAAGCCACTGCTGGTCCCAGAGTGCCCATTGTGCCAATCTCAGTCTCAGTGCTGGCTCTGGTGACGTTGCTGGGGACAGAGTGCTCATCGTTCCAATCTCAGTCTCGATGCTTGTTCTGGAGTCGGTGGTGGTCCCAGAGTACTCATACGTCAGCCTCAGTTTCGTTGCTAGTTCTGGTGCTGGTCACAGAGTGCTCATAGTGCAAATCTCAGTCTCGGTGCTGGTTCTGGTGCTGGTCCCAGAGTGCTCATAGTGCCAATCTCTGTCTCGGTGCTGGTTCTGGTGCAGTTCCCAGAGTGCTCATAGTGCAAATTTCAGTCTCGGTGCTGGTTCTGGTGCTGGTCCCAGAGTGCTCATAGTGCCAATCTCTGTCTCGGTGCAGGTTCTGGTGCTGTTCCCAGAGTGCTCATAGTGCCAATCTCAGTCTCGGTGCTGGTTCTGGTGCGGTGCTGGTCCCATACTACTACTAGTAAGAATCTCAGTCTCGGTAGTGGTTGCGGTGCTGGTCCCAGAGTGCTCATAGTGCCAATCTCAGTATCGGTGCTGGTTCCGGTGCCGGTGCTGGTCCCAGAGTGCTCATAGTGCCAGTCTCAGTCTCGGTGCTGTTTCTGGTGCCGGTGTTGGTCCCAGAGTGCACATAGTGCCAATCTCAGTCTCAGTACTGTTTGTGGTACTGATGCCAGAGTGCTCATAGTGCCAATCTCATTCTCGGTGCTGATTCCGGTGCCGGTGCTGGTCCCAGAGTGCTCATAGTGCCAATCTCATTCTCAAAGCTGGTTCCGATGCCAGAGCTTGTCCCAGAGTGGTCATAGTGCCAATCTCAGTCTTAGTGCTGGTTGTGGTGCCAGTGCTGGTCCCAGAGTGCTCATAGTGCCCATCTCAGTGTCAGTGTTGGTTCCGGTTCCGGTCCTGGTCCCAGAGTGCTCATAGGGTTAATCTCAGTATCAGTTCTGGCTCTGTTTCCGATGCCAGAGTGCTCATAGTGCCAATCTAAGTCTCAGTTCTTGTTCGGGTGCTGGTCCCAGAGTGTTCATAGTGCCAATCTCAGTCTCGGTGCTGGTTCTGGTGCCGCTCTCATTCTCAGCCCTGGAGTTCTGCCGCTCGCAATTCCAGAATTCTCCCGAGGCTGGTCCCAGTGTTGGTGCTAGTCTCAGTCTTGGTCCCAGTGCTAGTCATATAATGGGTTCCAGTCTCGGTGGTGGTTCTGTTTTCAGTCTTGGTCTCAACGACATTCACAGAGTGGTTCTGGTCACAGAGCTGGTTCCAGTGCCAGTGCTGGTCCCAGAGTGCTCATATAGCCAATCTCAGTCTCCGTGCTGGTTCCGACGCCGGTGCTGGTCTCAGAGTGCTCATAGAGCAAATCTCAGTCTCGGTGCTGGTCCTGGTGTTGGTCCCTGAGTGCTCATAGCACCAGTCTCAGTCTGGTTGCTGGTTCCAGTGCCGGTGCTGGTCCCAGAGTGCTCATAGTGCCCATCTCAATCTCAGTGCTGGTTCTGGTTCCGGTGCTCTTCCCGGAGCAGTCATAATGCCAATCTCAGTCCCGGTGCTGGGTCTGGTGCTGTTATAAGTCTCAGACCTGGAGTTGTGCCCATCCCAGTCCCTGAATTCTCCCGGTGCTGGTCCCAGTGTTGGTGCTGGTCTCAGTCTGGGTCCCAGTTCAAGTTCTATATGGGTAACAATCTCGGAGCTGGTTCAGATTTCAGTCTTGGTCTCAGTCACAGTCTCAGTGTTTTTCTGGTCCCAGAGCTGGTTCCGGTGCCACTGCTGGTCCCAGAGTGCTCATAGTGCCAATCTTAGTTTCAGTGCTGGCTCTGGTGATGGTCCCAGAGTGCTCATAGTGGCAATCTCAGTTTGGGAGATGGTTCCGAAGTCGGTGCTGGTCCCGGAGTGGTCATAGTGCCAATCTCAGTCTCAGTGCTGGTTCTGGTGCCGGTGTTTTTCCCAGAGTGCTCATAGTGCCAATCAGAGTCACAGTGCTGGTGCCGGTGCTGGTCCCAGACTACTCAGAGTGCTAATCTCAGTCTCGGTGATGGTTCTGGTTCCGGTGCTGGTCCTAGAATGCTCATAGTGCCAATCTCAGTCTCGGTGCTGGTTCCGAAGCCACTGCTGGTCCCAGAGTGCCCATTGTGCCAATCTCAGTCTCAGTGCTGGCTCTGGTGACGTTGCTGGGGTCAGAGTGCTCATCGTTCCAATCTCAGTCTCGGTTCTTGTTCTGGAGTCGGTGGTGGTCCCAGAGTACTCATACGTCAGCCTCAGTTTCGTTGCTAGTTCTGGTGCTGGTCGCAGAGTGCTCATAGTGCAAATCTCAGTCTCGGTGCTGGTTCTGGTGCTGGCCCCAGAGTGCTCATAGTGCCAATCTCTGTCTCGGTGCTGGTTCTGGTGCGGATCCCAGAGTGCTCATAGTGCCAATTTCAGTATCGGTGCTGGTTCTGGTGCTGGTCCCAGAGTGCTCATAATGCCAATCTCAGTCAAAGAGCTGGTTCTGGTGCGGATCCCAGAGTGCTCATAGTGCCAATTTCAGTCTCGGTGCAGGTTCTGGTGCTGTTCCCAGAGTGCTCATAGTGCCAATCTCAGTCTCGGTGCTGGTTCTGGTGCGGTGCTGGTCCCATACTACTACTAGTACCAATCTCAGTCTCGGTAGTGGTTGCGGTGCTGGTCCCAGAGTGCTCATAGTGCCAATCTCAGTATCGGTGCTGGTTCCGGTGCCGGTGCTGGTCCCAGAGTGCTCATAGTGCCAGTCTCAGTCTCGGTGCTGTTTCTGGTGCCGGTGTTGGTCCCAGAGTGCACATAGTGCCAATCTCAGTCTCAGTACTGTTTGTGGTACTGATGCCAGAGTGCTCATAGTGCCAATCTCAGTCTCGGTGCTGATTCCGGTGCTGGCCCCAGAGTGCTCATAGTGCCAATCTCATTCTCAAAGCTGGTTCCGATGCCAGAGCTTGTCCCAGAGTGGTCATAGTGCCAATCTCAGTCTTAGTGCTGGTTGTGGTGCCAGTGCTGGTCACAGAGTGCTCATAGTGCCCATCTCAGTGTCAGTGCTGGTTCCGGTTCCGGTCCTGGTCCCAGAGTGCTCATAGGGTTAATCTCAGTATCAGTTCTGGCCCTGTTTCCGATGCCAGAGTGCTCATAGTGCCAATCTAAGTCTCAGTTCTTGTTCGGGTGCTGGTCCCAGAGTGTTCATGGTGCCAATCTCAGTCTCGGTGCTGGTTCTGGTGCCGCTCTCATTCTCAGCCCTGGAGTTCTGCCGCTCGCAATTCCAGAATTCTCCCGAGGCTGGTCCCAGTGTTGGTGCTAGTCTCAGTCTTGCTCCCAGTGCCAGTCATATAATGGGTTCCAGTCTCGGTGGTGGTTCTGTTTTCAGTCTTGGTCTCAACGACATTCACAGAGTGGTTCTGGTCACAGAGCTGGTTCCAGTGCCAGTGCTGGTCCCAGAGTGCTCATATAGTCAATCTCAGTCTCCGTGCTGGTTCCGACGCCGGTGCTGGTCTCAGAGTGCTCATAGAGCAAATCTCAGTCTCGGTGCTGGTCCTGGTGTTGGTCCCTGAGTGCTCATAGCACCAGTCTCAGTCTGGTTGCTGGTTCCAGTGCCGGTGATGGTCCCAGAGTGTTCATAGTGCCAATCTCAGTCTCCGTGCTAGTTCTGGTGCCGGTGCTCTTCCCGGAGCGGTCATAGTGCCAATCTCAGTCTCATTGCTGGTTCCGGTGCTGGTGGCAGAGTGCTCATATTGCCAATCTCAGCCTCGGTGCCGGTTCTGGTTGCAGTGCTGGTCCCAGAGTGCTCCATGTGCCAATCTCAGTCTCGGTGCTGGTTCTGGTGCCATTCTCAGTCTCAGCCCTGAAGCAGTGCTGCTCCCAGTCCCAGAATTCTACCGGTGCTGGTCCCAGTGTTGGTGCTGGTCTCAGTCTTGCTCCCAGTGCCAGTTCTATATGGGAATCAATCTCGGTGCTGGTTTTGTTTTCAGCCTTGGTCTCAGTCACAGTCTCAGCGTTGTTCTGGTCCCAGAGCTAGTTCCGATGGAAGTGCTGCTCCCAGAGTGCTCAAGTGTCAATCTCAGTCTCCGTGCTGGTTCCGGTGCTGGTGCTGGTCCCAGAGTGCTCATAGTGTCAATCTCAGTCTTGGTGCTGGTCTCAGTAAGATCATAGTGCCAACCTCAGTCTCGGTTCTGGTTCTGGTTTCGGTGCTGGTCCCAGAGTAGTCATATGCCAGCCTCAGTTTCGTTGCTAGTTCTGGTGCGGGTTGCAAAGTGCTTATAGTGCCCATCTCAGTCTCGGTGCTTGTTCCGAAGCCACTGCTGGTCCCAGAGTGCTCATAGTGCCAATCTCAGTCTCAGTGCTGGCTCTGGTGACGTTGCTGGTGTCATAGTTCTCGTCGTTCCAATCTCAGTCTCGGTGCTTGTTCTGGAGTCGGTGGTGGTCCCAGAGTACTCATACGTCAGCCTCAGTTTCGTTGCTAGTTCTGGTGCTGGTCGCAGAGTGCTCATAGTGCAAATCTCAGTCTCGGTGCTGGTTCTGGTGCTGGTCCCAGAGTGCTCATAGTGCCAATCTCTGTCTCGGTGCTGGTTCTGGTGCAGTTCCCAGAGTGCTCATAGTGCCAATTTCAGTCTCGGTGCTGGTTCTGGTGCTGGTCCCAGAGTGCCTATAGTGCCAATCTGAGTCTCAGTGCTGGCTCTGGTGACGTTGCTGGTGTCAGAGTGCTCATCGTTCCAATCTCAGTCTCGGTGCTGCTTCTGGTGTCGGTGCTGGTCCCAGAGTGCTCATAGTGGCCATCTCAGTCTCAGTGCCGGTTCAGGTGCTGGTCCCAGAGTGCTCATAGGGTTAATCACAGTATCTGTTCTGGCTCTGTTTCCCATGCCAGAGTGCTCATAGTGCCAATCTAAATCTCAGTTCTTGTTCGGGTGCTTGTCCCAGAGTGTTCATTGTGCCAATCTCAGTCTCATGGCGGGTTCAGGTGCTGGTCCCAGCGTGCTCATAGTGCCAATCTCAGTCTCCATGCTAGTTCTGGTGCCGGTGTTTTTCCCGGAGCGGTCATAGTGCCAATCTCAGTCTCATTGCTGGTTCCGGTGCTGGTGGCAGAGTGCTCATATTGCCAATCTCAGCCTCGGTGCCGGTTCTGGTTGCAGTGCTGGTCCCAGAGTGCTACATGTGCCAATCTCAGTCTCGGTGCTGGTTCTGGTGCCATTCTCAGTCTCAGCCCTGAAGCAGTGCTGCTCCCAGTCCCAGAATTCTACCAGTGCTGGTCTCAGTTTTGGTGCTGGTCTCAGTCTTGCTACCAGTGCCAGTTCTATATGGGAATCAATCTCGGTGCTGGTTTTGTTTTCAGCCTTGGTCACAGTCACAGTCTCAGCGTTGTTCTGGTCCCAGAGCTAGTTCCGATGGAAGTGCTGCTCCCAGAGTGCTCAAGTGTCAATCTCAGTCTCAGTGCTGGCTCTGGTGATGTTGCTGGTGTCATAGTTCTCGTCGTTCCAATCTCAATCACGGTGCTTGTTCTGGTGTCGGTGCCGGTCCCAGAGTGCTCATAGTGGCCATCTCAGTCTCGGTGCCGGTTCAGGTGCTGGTCCCAGAGTGTTCATAGTGCCAATCTCAGTCTCGGTGCTGGTTCTGGTGCCGGTCTCATTCTCAGCCCTGGAGTTCTGCCGCTCCCAGTTCCAGAATTCTCCCGAGGCTGGTCCCAGTGTTGGTGCTAGGCTCAGTCTTGGTCCCAGTGCCAGTCCTATAATGGGTTCCAGTCTCGGTGCTGGTTCTGCTTTCAGTCTTGGTCTCAGCGACATTCACAGAGTGGTTCTGGTCACAGAGCTGGTTCCAGTGCCATTGCTTGTCCCAGAGTGCTCATATAGCCAATCTCAGTCTCCGTGCCACTTCCGATGCCGGTGCTGGTCTCAGAGTGCTCATAGAGCAAATCTCAGTCTCGGTGCTGGTCCTGGTGTTGGTCCCTGAGTGCTCATAGTACCAGTCTAAGTCTGGTTGCTGGTTCCAGTGCCGGTGATGGTCCCAGAGTGCTCATAGTGCCAATCTCAGTCTCCGTGCTAGTTCTGGTGCTGGTGCTCTTCCCGGAGCGGTCATAGTGCCAATCTCAGTCTCGTTGCTGGTTCTGGTGCTGGTCCCAGAGTGCTCATAATGCCAATCTCAGTCTCGGTGCTGGTTTTGGTGCCATTCTCAGTCTCAGCCCCGGAGCTGTGGCTCTGGTGACGTTGCTGGGGACAGAGTGCTCATCGTTCCAATCTCAGTCTCGGTGCTTGTTCTGGAGTCGGTGCTGGTCCCAGAGCACTCATATGCCAGCCTCAGTTTCGTTGCTAGTTCTGGTGCTGGTCGCAGAGTGCTCATAGTGCCAATCTCAGTCTCGGTGCTGGTTCCGAAGCCACTGCTGGTCCCAGAGTGCCTATATTGCCAATCTGAGTCTCAGTGCTGGCTCTGGTGACGTTGCTGGTGTCAGAGTGCCCATCGTTCCAATCTCAGTCTCGGTGCTGGTTCTGGTGTCGGTGCTGGTCCCAGAGTGCTCATAGTGGCCATCTCAGTCTCAGTGCCGGTTCAGGTGCTGGTCCCAGAGTGCTCATAGGGTTTAATCACAGTATCTGTTCTGGCTCTGTTTCCGATGCCAGAGTGCTCATAGTGCCAATCTAAGTCTCAGTTCTTGTTCGGGGTGCTGGTCCCAGAGTGTTCATTGTGCCAATCTCAGTCTCATTGCGGGTTCAGGTGCTGGTCCCAGCGTGCTCATAGTGCCAATCTCAGTCTCAGTGCTGGTTCTGGTGCCGCTCTCATTCTCAGCCCTGGAGTTCTGCCGCTCCCAGTTCCAGCATTCTCCCGAGGCTGGTCCTAGTGTTGGTGCTAGTCTCAGTCTTGGTCCCAGTGCCAGTCCTATAATGGGTCCAGTCTCGGTGCTGGTTCTGCTTTCAGTCTTGGTCTCAGCGACATTCACGGAGTGGTTCTGGTCACAGAGCTGGTTCCAGTGCCAGTGCTGGTCCCAGAGTGCTCCTATAGCCAATCTCAGTCTCCGTGCTGGTTCCGATGCCCGTGCTGGTCCCAGAGTGCTCATAGTGCCCATCTCAGTCTCAGTGCTGGTT
Organism: Erithacus rubecula; assembly: GCF_903797595.1. NCBI lineage: Eukaryota > Metazoa > Chordata > Aves > Passeriformes > Muscicapidae > Erithacus > Erithacus rubecula. The sequence continues at coordinate 281 of NW_027635655.1, read as the reverse complement.
CTGGTTCCGGTGCTCTTCCCGGAGCAGTCATAATGCCAATCTCAGTCCCGGTGCTGGGTCTGGTGCTGTTATAAGTCTCAGACCTGGAGTTGTGCCCATCCCAGTCCCTGAATTCTCCCGGTGCTGGTCCCAGTGTTGATGCTGGTCTCAGTCTTGGTCCCAGTTCAAGTTCTATATCGGTAACAGTCTCGGAGCTGGTTCGGATTTCAGTCTTGGTCTCAGTCACAGTCTCAGAGTTTCTGGTCCCAGAGCTAGTTCCGGTGCCACTGCTGGTCCCAGAG
>NW_027635656.1:0-50637 GCF_903797595.1 Erithacus rubecula | reverse complement strand
AACTTTTTTTTTTCCTATGAAATGGAGAGCTTTTTCTTATCTTAGCATGGTTGTATAGTGTAAGTCTTACTGTTCCATATCTCTTTATCTAGGGTTAATAATAACTCGTTGCTGCTATGGAATGAACTGTATGTAACACTGGAATTGCAGCTGTGGGTGTAGGAGGAGGTCAAAGGCTCGTGGTTATGGACAGCTCACCACCCATTAACTCTTCATAATTGAAATAAAATTGTCTTTAAATGAGCTGGTTTTGTGCATAACATAGAACACAACCACACCACACCACCACCACTATGTATCTCTCAAATGAAATACAGCAAATTTGGGTATTTGGTGGAACTGAAGATTGAGTAAGAGACTTTTGGTAGCATCCATGCAAGGATGAATCCACATTAATTCATCTATATAATGTTTCTCCTTGATATCATACTCCTACCAAAGCACTTGGGATGCTTATATGTAATCTTAAGCTTGCAAGACAGCCCCAAACGGTCAAATTTCAGATCTTGTGAGCAGGATCTTATCATTCTGAGAATGAGCTTCATCATTTTAGTTATGTGTTAATGGTGTTGCAGCTGGGCTAACATTTCACTGGTGAGACTGCAATCCATAATTAGTGAAACAATTATTTTGCATATTAGGAACGTTTTCTTGGTTCACATAGGGTACAAAAATTGTAGATTAGCAAATTAGTGGAAAATGTCAACAATCTAAGCAGTAACTTGGACACAACAACTTCTCTGGTGCCTGAGGGTCTCTTTAGACGTGAGAGCTCCTCAGAGAGGACATGCAGATTGTCAGGAGTCTGGGTTCTCTCAGAGTCACCGGCAAGAAAGCAGCTTGACACAACCTTGTGTTGTTTCAAGGCTGTTTATTTATCTTTATCTTCCAAAATGTTTCAGCCAGCCCAGCACAGGTCCGCTCTGCAAGGCAACCGTTACAGAATTGCCCTTGGGCAGGCTGTGCCAAATTTTTACAACCAAAACTACGTATTCAATATTTACAAATTCTTTCCAATGCCCTGCAATCTCTTTACAATGTCCAGTTCTTTCCCCATCCAAACTGTGGCTCCCAGGATGCAACTTCAACATGGAGGGCATGAAGAAGAAGGAGGAAGAAGCCCACCACACCCAGGATCCTCCATCTTGACCACATGGCCCTTAATATAAACAATTCAAAAACCTACTTATTATACAATCTAATATTCTAATTTATACTCTACTCACTTTCATATTCATTGCTTCTTCCCCCAGTGTTGGCAAACCTTACCAAGGGCTAAATCCAGCCCCTGTGACTCTTGGACATTACTCAGGGGTCTCAGAGAGGTCTGCTAGGGCGGGTTTTGCATCCCCAGAAGAGCCAGGGAGGTACCCTGGACTCCCACAAAAGAGAGATTTCCATCAACCAGAATATTCAAGGTGTTTATAGTTCTACTAAATTTTTCTACTAGAAATGAGGGGCTGGGACATCTTTCCATTTCCTATATAACTCACAAAGTCTGCCTGACTGCAGTACAGTCTTGGAAGAGGTTCCTCATCCTAAATCATGTCAGTGCTAAGTGTGCTGGAAGATCAAGCACAGACAGCCAAGTCTCGCATCTCACAATTGCGTAAATATTTTCCCCGATCCTCAAAGCCTCACACACCTGACAGTGCCCATCCTTTGTTACAGGGAAAGGCTTTCCTGATGCCCTTTCCCAGACCTTCCAATGAGATTTTGAGACAGCTACAACCTGAAAATGGTGGGCTACTTCTCTGAACTCCAAGAAGAAAGTGATCCAATCCTATCTCCCCAGAGATGCATGGCTGTGTGGATGAGGTGATATCCCAGCTGTGTCCCAAAGGCACACTCAGCCTCAGCATCTTAACTCATGCAAGAACACTCACAGTTCAAGCTCTATGTGCTTAGGCCTGGATCTTTAACTGAGTTACCAGCACGATGATTCAATCACTAAATACAGCCTAGCATGCTTACAGCTCTTTATAATATATTATCTCTCTGGCTGATTTGTTAGAAAGCCAGCTAAAGGCAAGGAATCATCCCAAGTGAATCTGGTCCTTCAAAAACCTCTTTAAATGGAGAGACTCAGAGGCTTCTGCTAAGTTCAGTTAATTATGTCTGTTTATTTCCATTTCTAACTTTTAGTCTGCTCCTTTTTGCAAAATAGCCTCCAAAGTTTCATGTGTACTGTGGTTCCCTGTTGATTGAAATGAATACCTAATTAAAATTAAATTAATACTTAATTTAAGAGGCATGATGGCTTTGTTAATGGGATCACTCCACATGCATGGCTAATTTAAGAAATTAAAATTACTTTTATGCTGTTAGCCTTACCAGGGGTTTTTAATTTTCTCAAGACTGAAAAAAACACACCCCTTTTTTTTTTTTTTTTTGCTACTTAGACATATTTTTTATCTAAGAATATATGCATATATATATATATATATATTAGGTTATATATATATTAATCTATATTTATTCCCACAAAAAATTTCTGCTGAATCAGACATTGCAGAACACTTTCAAGGGGAGGAGGAAGAATTTGTGTGTGCATGGGAACCAGAAATAAATGAATTGATAACTTGGAGTAAAAACTGTCACTTAGAGAATGAAACAGTTCAGAATATGTGAAATCTTTGGCACAGTTTGGATATGTACCAAATGTACAGCTACAGACAGTGTCCCAGTCTGAGGTTCTTCCCTTGCCCCGAGATCACCCCAGAGGGACACGAAGGTGGTTCAAACCCTGGTTTTCTCTGAAGCAGCCGAAGAGAGATTGCTGGAGACAGTTTTCTCTTGTTCCAAGGATTGTTTATTGTTTCATATCTCAGGGACTTTTTGCCTGGCCAGCAAGATCTGCTCAGCCTGGTATCCATGGTGGAATCTGCCTGGTGAAGGCAGGGCTTATCTTATATAGTTTAAATTACATGCTACATGTTTACAACAATTTTCCAAAACAGTACAATTTTATTAAATGGTCCAGCCCTGACCACATCCAATCCAAGAGTGCCAACGTGTCACCCAACATGGATGACAGGGAGAAGAAGGAGGAAAAGGTGTCCACCCCCCAAATTCTCCATCTTGGCCACGTGTCCGTTATCGTAAACATTCAAAAAACCCTATTTATCTACATTCTAAAAGTCTAATTTACACTTCACTAATTTTGGTGACCTGTTTCCATTCTCTTTGTGCTGACAACTTCCCTCAGGGGTTAGAATTCGGTGCCTGTGACACCAGGGTCTCACTCAGGAGTCTTTGACACCCTTGCCAGGGGGGTTTTGAGACCCCCAGGGAGGCCAGGGGTACCCCCTGGGCTCCCACAGACAGAAATTTTATATGGGGGAAAGAAAAAAAAAAAACAATCAACCCTGAAAAGTATTTTTCGTGTGTATCATGAACAGTTGGAATCTTGGCAAAGCAATTGCTATCTCCAGTTACTTAAACAAAAAATTAAAATTGCTATACTTTAATCATAATTACATTTGCTGAAATTACATATTGCATTTTATTGCTTATTGATTGTATTTTTTCATTGGTATCCATATTATTTCTTTAAAAACATTTAAAAAGACAAGAATATTTACCTCAATATATTATTTCATTTTAGTGGTTTAGCAAAGACACCATCATGAAAAGTTCAGTGTAAATATACAGAGCACAAATGGACCTGTGCTTTTAAATTACATTTTCCGGGAGTTCAGACAAATTATCAGGCCGATTGTAGCATTCATAATGATCTCCTGTGTTAATAATTTCAGGAAAAAAAAAAATTAGCCAGATATTTTTAAAACTTATTCCCAAAGTACAGTGTGACAAGGTAATTTCTAATTTAGAGTAATTAAGATCATTACTGGCCAACATGTTTATGCAGATTTTGTAGCTGTCTGAGGTTAATTTTTCCTGGTAACATATTTCCTCCAATTTTAAAGATGCTTTAAGGATTTTGAGCCCCTTTTCATAGTCATAATCTACTACTCTCATGAGTGTAGGAAAACAAATGAGAGATGGAAGAGAGAGCACAGCAGAACAAGATATAAGACCTAGAATGGGAACTCATAGATATAAAAAAAGGACAGCATATTTAGCTAGAGAGGTCTTTGAAACTATGTAGTTTTGAAAGGCTACCAAGAAATGCAAACAATAGGCTGATTCTGCACTAGTGAGAAAAATTCTCCTTAGAGATATGACTGCTTAGAGCTGTAACTGCTTAGAACTGTAACAGTATACAAGACTAAACTGTGACAACAATGATGACTTCAATAACTTCAATAAACTACTTGCTCAAGCTTCATGACTTCACACTTCAATGCCTTATACATCTCTACTCAGATGCTTTGCCTTCAATAAATGACTCAGACTTCTTTTTACTCAAGCTTTAGCTGTTTACTTGAATTACTTCTACGCCCCTTCCACTATTGAAGTCCCATCTCTCAGTCCCAGCACATGAGACTCATTCATTTATCTTTGCAGGAGAGTTGGACAACACCTATGTCTATTTTTATATTTATGTGTTTCATGATGCATTAAATAATTCAGATTGTTCAAGGTAGTTTTGACTAAAGCTATTGAAGATCAGAATGGATCTTGTTTTGCCTGTTCTGCTTTGATATGGAGGCAATATTAGAATCTATGTTCTTTGATAATAAGGTTCTGCAACATGGGCAAAATTCTGTTCAATCAAAACATCAACTTATGTTTCCATTTTATTCCCTGAAAATGTATTTCTTAAGCTGTAAATGACCAAGTCAAACTTCACTGCTTGTATAACTTGCTGTAAGTATCTCAGGTTTTTGAGTATTGCATGGCATTTAGCAATGCATGACAGTGGAGTGCTGTAGCACTTGCTGTATTCCTGTACATGTGTTTGTGCATTTTGCCTGCACCGAGGCAGAGGATAAGGAATTTTCAACTGATTTGCATTTTCCTCATGGACTTTTGGTGGGATGGGGATTGCAGAGGTGGGAAAAAAGATCCAACAGACCAATTTTCCCTTTGGCATTATCTTTACACATGCTGAAGCCACATTACCTTGCATTGCTGCAGGGCTCTAAAGGAAGAGCAATCAAAATCTTTTGATTGACTCAAGAGAAACAAGTTGGCATTTTTACATGTAGAGGGTGCTTCTTGTGCTTTTTATTCTTGCTTCTTTCTATTGAGAGGTTATGTACAGGAATTATTTCTGTTTGTGATCTAGTTTTCCAGTTTCACAGATGCAGCACCTTTGCCAGTACCACATTGACTCATTGCTCTCATTTGGAAATTGCATTACATCAAACACTGGTCATTGTAGTGGGCTTTAAATGCCTCACTCTTCAGCCTCCTGTGCAGCATCTGATGGCAGAAATTCTCCACTGTCAGTGCTTTCAAGCACTTCACTGACAGTCTGCCAGAGCACTGCAAAGCTTGAAAGCCCAGGGTGACAATATCCTCTTCAACTAAGAACAAAGAAACAACTTTGCAAGAAAATCTGATCCAGACAATATTAATCTTGCATTTCAGCTAAAGGCTTCGTTCTTCCTTTTCACTTTTGAGGCCACTGAGGAAAAAGTACAAAATTAAATATGTTCAAGAAAGAGATGAGGCCAGTGAGACAAAGCAGGTGAGAAAAAATAGCAGGGAAAGGAGCAGAAGCAAATTAAAGAATCTGTTGCAGCTAGCTACATAAGGACAGCAAGGAATGGATTTGCTCTGTCACTGGTACAGCACATGTTCATCTATCAGCATCTGTTTCAGGATGGTCTTGGTCTAGATGACACATTAAAATTCTTCTCTAAGTATTTTTTTCCCTTATTTCTTTCTTCAATTCAAAGAAAATTTAGCTCTAATGCCTAGAGGTATTGGGCAAGTCAACACAAGGAAAATAACTGCCTGAAATCAATTTAGAGTCTGAATAGCATTTTAAAGAAAACATGTTCTATGTGAAATGCTGTCCACATCACAGAGAGAATATGGATGTAGAAGTGTCAGAAGAAACCCATTTTTAAGAAGAATTGGAAAGGGCATAGATGTAAGGGGAAGAGTACTGTGCTCTTGACCAAATTCACAATTACTACAATGTATTTGACAGATTTCTAACCCTTGAATTGAGTAATTCCTATCCATCTCTGAATCATGTTCATTCCAAACTGATTTGGTGCCTGAGGCTTCACGCTGCTGGTTTAATGCTCGACAAAATTCATTGGCAGATCTGGGAGCTATTAGCAGCTCCCTGTTTAATTGCTGCCTTTCATTCTGACTTGTTAAAAACCAGCTGCAGTGACTACAGTTAAAAAAAAAAACAAACAAAAAACAAAAAAACCAAAAAAAAACCAAAACAAAAAAGCCAACCAAACAAACAAAAGGAAAGACAACAAGCCAAAGTGTGTGTGGAGGAAGTAAACTCAAATCCAACAGTAACACGGGCTAGTAGCTGCAAATATCAAATGCTGCAGTGACACCAAGAGGTGAAACACCAGTTTTCACCCTGAGAGTACAAGGCTGAGCCTCAGTTTTAGCACTTCTCATTTCTTCCCTCTTCAAACTTTCCTTCCTCTACCACAGCAACCAGTGTCAGTATCAATGTTTGAATATATTTTCAGTAGCTGCATATAGCTTTCTCTACATAAACCATTAACAAAAATCTATCAATCTTCAAAAAGGCAAAGACGAAAAAATCCAAATTTTGAAAAGAAAGAGGAAAAAAGATGTGTATTCTCTAACAGGTTCGTCAATTTCTTCTTATAACACGTCAGAAAATTGTGAAAGAATTCATTGAAAGTAAGTGTCTAAATTAAACTGCTTAGGATTTAATATATATATATATATGTATGTTATAGAATCATAGAACATTTTTAGTTGGAAGAGACCTAGTGCAACAAACCCTGCAATGAGCAGGGAATACAATTTTGAAGTGTCTCCTTCTTCTCTCCCATTTTAAAGGTATTCATCCTTTTCTGGCTGAAAGGGCTGCAAGACATTCTGTAATTTAACTAAACTAATTTTATGAAGGGCTTTTCTTCACAGAAACATTGTATTGGGCAGACAGTCAGCAATGTTCAAACACCATACACATGCACAACAGATTTTCCCACCTCTGTAATAATTCTCTAGTACTCTTCAGATTTTCATTCACTCTAAGTTCTTCCAAAATTCAGCTCATCTCAAGGCATTTTTTTCTGTCTCTGTGTTCATACTGGTACCAATAAAACATTGTCTTTATAGCAACTATGTCATGCCTGATGTAGCCTAATGAAAAATCATTCTTATGACCAGGCCTTACACAGGAAGGATCCAGAGATACATTGCCAAGTAAGAACAAGACTCTACTACATGTTTTAACTCTATAAATCCACTGGAGGTACAGACTTGATATTACTCAGATATTAAATCCAAAACAGAACAGGAACTCAGTAATTTGGAAAGGAGCAAAATGAAACAAATACTTTATAAGTCTTGTTACTGTAAAAACAAAACCAATGCAGAGTTATTAATTATAAACACTGTGACATATTAATTCACTTGAATATCTAGAGAATAATAGAAGAAATTCCTGTTTTAATGCACGGGAAATGCAAGACTAGCGACATTGAATTATTAGTCCAAAGGTTCTAATTTATTAAATAAAGTACTAGGAGATATTGATATGTATGTAAATAAATTGCCATGAGAAGTTTTGATTTCTTTTCTTGATATGGGAAATTATTCAGGATGAAAATAAAAGCTGTCAGAGGAATTGTCTTCTGGACAATAGCCAGTCATTCTACACAAGCTGACAATAAAATAAAGTGCACACTCCCTTCCATTTCCTGATATATTTATTGGGAAAACTGTCTTGTAGTTTTGTCAAGTTCCTCTTTATGGCAAATGAGTTCATGAACTGCAAATGAAGAAGAATTCAAGTGGTAAAATCCCAGCATCTTCAACAAAACTATGTGGCTTTCTCAATCTTATCTTTCTTAAATCTTCACTTCCCCTGCCTGGGGAGCCATCTCATATTTATTCTACAAGAAGGTGACAGACAACATAACAAAGGTCTGGGGAGGCACTCATGACACTGACCTAAGAAGTAGCAAATGTCCAGAAAGAGTCATTTCAGAATCCTGAATAATGGATAATTTCTAACCTATTCCTATGCAGGAAATCTGAATTTTAGAAACTGGAATTCAGGTGAGAAAGTATTCTTAACAAAACTTGCATATATCTATATATACATATACATATACACATACACATACACATACACATATACATACATACACACACAAAACTAAAGCACTGAATATCTGAGTGTATTTCTGACTAGGCAAGGGCTACAAAGGATAACAGCTTGAAATCATCCTGAAACTGCAGCTTCCGGTTGATTTCTTTAATTGTTCCCAAACAGTGGGAAGAAAAAAACCTACTGCAGTTGCAGAGCTCCACAGCTATAGGACATTCTCAGCCCAGCAGCAGAAATAGAGCAGAACTGCATTGGAAAGCTCATGAGGTCCAAGCTCGAGCTGCTCTTGCTGGACATTGCATGGTGATGATAACAGAGCATAAGGATTTGTAGAAGCTTTTCCAGCCTGATAGTTGTCCTTAGCTTCTCCAGCCCAGCAAATTTGAAGAAATCATCCATTTTCTGATCGGAAAAATGATCATGTTTCAAGGCAAGTCCCTGAGTAGGTTTGTCTGTTTCACTGCAGATAAAGAAGATTTGATTAGAGAGTCAGAGGTCAACAAACAGATTGAACAAGACTTAACAAAAGGAGGTTAAGAAAAGGATGTTCACTCTCTTATGTGCCCAGGCAAACATCTATTCTGCATTAAAGGAACTTCTAAAAGTTGCTTTGGACACTGCCACGTTGACTTTTAAACCCATTTCCTGATCTTTTCTTGGAAATTATTAAATAGCTTTTATTCTGTTTCTTAAAACTCCTAAATTTTAGGGAAAATTATGCATTTTGGTACCTCATGTGTCATCACAGAATTAGGAAAAGGATTTTGCTTTAAAATCCTTGTAGGGAAGATAAAGTCATAGAAATTGCAGTTCCTAGTTTTTGCTACAGATGTAGGACACCTTTCAGTGAGTGTTAGTGGGATAATAGCACTAAATAAATGGGAAGACCTTACATAAAATACAGGGGAAAGGTTCCACCTTTGCATGTATACACCTCTGTATGATCATATTTTAGCCTTTGCAGAGGTAATTGCACAAGATACAGAGTTAAGCTGTGAATAAGCTCATGGTCTGTCTCTGAAATGGGTAAAACAACAGAGCACAGCTCAGCACATACACTGAGCACAGCTTTGGAAAATCCAAGTAATAACGCAATGTCATTTCAGGTCATCCACTAAAGTGAGGAGGACAAAAGGAAGAATCAGAATGAAAGACTGATTATCCAGATAGAATAGGCAGTAATGTCTGTTTGTTTGTTCCCTGGAAAACCACCACCGGTTTTCAGTCATTTGAAATCATCTTTTCTTGTCCGGAGTTTCCAAGGGTGACTGAACTGAAAACAAGACTAACTGCACTGATGGAGGCACACGGATGTATCTGACAAAGATTTGTCCAAGCAGCACATCCATCATGATCTGGAAGAGGAAGGGGAAGGAATGTAATTTGTCACTGGCAGCAAAATGAAACTTGGGCATCTGTGTTAAACTGTCTGGGAAAGTTAGTGGTCAGTCCAGTGGTTAAGAGCTCCCAGCAGCCACTTTGAAAGTGCCACATGTCCAGGCAGCAGAGTACAGAAATCAGAAGGCATAAGATGTGGATGAGCCTTAACAGCTCTCAGAAGGAAGTACAGGTCCAATAAATGAACTTAATTTGACAGAAGAAGGTCTTGGTTTATCAGGCAGTACAGAACAACTGAAGGTCCTTCTGCAAAGGCCTGATCTAAGCAGGCAGATACAGAAGGAGTAATCTAACAAAAGCCACTCTGATATATATTTTTAAGCAGTGCTTGGGGGTCAAGTATGGAGGAACTCTTGCACATCCCAAGACACATAACTGGTCTGAAGGAGATGATCTTTGCCTGTACAAATTATGATCAAACCCAGCTGCTGTACAGCCAGCCTGGCAGTGTGACAAATACAAATGTATTTATTGTCATATATACACTCCTTACTTTGATTTGAGCAGTGCATCTGGAGAGACAGTAAAAACCAGAGTCTGTAAATGGAACTGCTGCTCAAACCAAATACACTGACAAAAGCACCTGATTACCTTCCCAGTGCAAGGGAAAGCATCAGACCTTTTGCAGGACAGAGGATGAATTTTCATAGCAGACTGGAGAAAACAGTCTATTAGAAAGGTTTCCATGTTTATAAACTAAAGAGAGTTCTGCAACACAGGTTTTAAAGCAGGCAGTGCCAAGGGAAAAATTCTGTCACAGGAAAGGGTGTCTTGTCACAATGTTATGCATTAAAGGCTCTTCAAGGGGCAAAAAATATGAGTGTTTGGGTTCTGTTTGACAGAAAACAGAAGAAAAAGGCATAGAGGCACTTTGGAGTTTTCCAGAATATTCTCAGATAATAACTCATGCAGCTTCAGTTCAAAACTGGGAGTTTAAAGAATATTCAGATTATAGAAATAGTCATAGCATCTGACATCATCACATAGAAACGTATCCAAGCAGCTAGAGAGTATTACTGCAACCACATAGTTTGGCCATAAAACCTCATAAAAAACTGTATTTGAGTAACATGAAAGTGCACTCTTTTTGATGAAGAATAGTTTATGCTCTATATGCTGTCTCTAAGGGAAGAATATAAATGGAATCTCCAGGACATACATCTAGAATCAATTTTCACAAATAATACTTTTTTATATATCATGTCTTAGTAATCTGTCCAGTATCCACTAAGAAATATCACCAAAGCTCCTTAGAGATGCAAAGGGTCAAAATCAAGCTTAAATATAAGGAATAATGCTTAAGTCCCAAAACCAAATCCTACAGCTGTATAAAAATCCCTATATACCAGATTTCTTTGTTAAAAATAGAAAAATATGTATCACACAGAGAACCTGCTATCACTATGTGTTAGTCCATTTGTGTGAAACTAGTAAAAGTCCCATCATGAGAAAGTCCAAGGTATGGGATGTCCCTGTAAGAAGAGCACAGAAGAGTGAAGGGCTCTTGTTTAATTTCAAGTGAAGGATACTGCTGAAAATACAGATATCTTTTGCTCTGTTTTGAATTCAGCAGTGATTTCTCTTCCCAATATATAAAGAAGTTAGAATACACACATGGACCTTTGCAAGATTATTCAGGCTTTGTTTTAATTTTGGAAGGTGTATTGGGTGGGAAGGAAATAGTTTGTTGTTTTGGTTTTGAGGTGGTTTTTTTTAACTTTGATGGCTTTTGTTTTCAGGGCATAACCTGCCAGGAAAGGTTATCTTGTGGCCTGTAATTTTGTGCAAAATATTTTCTAAACTTGGGCTGCGATGGATAATGTTACCAAACCTTAAAATTATTATAGTGAGCACTCATGCCATACAGATGTCTCTAAAAACAAACAAACAAGCAGAAACAACAACATTTAAAAAGCTAAAAAAGAAACTAAAAAATGAAACAAAGAATCAGCCAGGAAATTGATAGAAAATTCTTGTCAGGCTGAGCCACCTCACTCCTTGTGCAAATATCACATATCCAAGCACCATGCCTAATGGAAATGGCAAAGAACAAATACAAACATGGTGCTAAGAAAACAGATTTAGTAGGATAGCAGATTTAAGAAGCTATTTCCACAGCACTAGTGCCTAAAGTAATTAAACAATCAGAGGATGACTAGATGATGAGAACCAAAACCATTTGGTACTTGTAACAGGCTGAAGTTGACAGTTCTCCTCAGTCCTCTGTTCTCTGCTCTGTCTGTGGAGGAGAGTAAGAAAAGATTATGTGATAAAAAGACAAACGTAGGAAAATGTCTTCCCAGTGGACCTATAATGATCATTGATGATCATTATACATATACATATATATATATATATATATATATATGACTGATAACCTTACCTATGCAGGGCAGCATCTATATTTAATTTATAGCAAGGGAATGAACTATATTTCTTAAGTGTATGAACATTTCAGTGAATATCAAAAATATGGCAAAAAATATTCAGCTATCAGACTGAGCTATCATTCACCCAGGCCCAGAGCAGAGCAATGTTTTGGTGAGCACATCATTTCTTGCCAATTCAGGAACTTAAGTTCTTATTTAGTTCTCAGTTCCATGAAGTGCTTCTCCATGTGAACACTTTCACAATGCAAAATGCATGCAGTAGCTTTCTAGAAAAAAAAAGCAAAAACAAAAAACAACAGTACTTCTTTCAAGAGAAACATTATCTCTTAATAACAGAAACTGTCCCAAAATCTTCAATGTAACCTGGAAAACTGCTAAAACTACAATCATTGAATAAATTCTTTTAAAACCCTTGCTTCTACCGGGGAAGATACTGTGTTGAACATTTAGACCAGAACCCTCGTTACGACAAGGGACATGAAGCACATTGCAATATTCAAAGATGTTTGTCAGCCTTTTATCCAACAGCAACAGCAGAGGGTGGTTTAAATCCAGACTTATAAAGGAGAGAGAAAGATAGTTTTTTTATATGGGCAGCTAATGGCAGGACAAGGTGCAATGGTTTTAAATTGAAAAAGGACAGATTTGGATTGCATGTTAGAAAGAAATTCTTTCCTGTGAGGGTGGTGAGGCTCTGCCTCACTTTGCCCAGAAAGGCTGTGGCTGCCTCATCCCTGGAAGTGTTCAAGGTCAGGTTGGAGAGGGCTTGGAGCAATCTGGGACAGTGGAAAGTGTCCCTGGAAGAAGATGAGCTTTGAGATTCCTTCCAACTCCATTTTGATCCCACAATTCTTAGAAAACCGTCCTGCTGCTATAGTAAAATTATTTATTAGCTAAATCAGATAGGAGGAGGCCATCCTTAGCAAACCTAGGAAATGGAGGGGTGTTTTTCTGTCTTTGTTGGGTCTTGGTGGGATTTTTCTATCAGTGATTGGAGAGATGGGGACATCCGAGTTTGGAACAGAAGCCAATTTTATTGAGTATACCAGGCATTTATATCGGGTTTTACTTGTATGGCACTTATGTGGGGTTTTATTTCTGGTAACAGTTTCCCATTGGTTACACATTCTTCATTGCTAAGATACTTTGTGTCTTTTTACTAATTACTAAAGGTCAGATTAAGAATCAGCATGGATCAGAAAGGATACAAAAGAGGCTCTTTCTAGTCTCAGGTTTATTCCATGGCGATGGTGTGGCAGGAAAGAGGGAGATTCTCTCCGGGAAAGGGGAATTCAGGAAAAGGGAATGGGAGTGGCTTTGGCTGGCAGCCAATGGGATAAGGACACGGGTCTAGGTTCAGAATACCGGAACTCTAGGTGGGCTACAAGGTCACAGGGGAAGGTCACAGGACAGGAAAAAGGACAGGGAACCGGGGACCAGCCGGAAGAGATGGACAGAGGTATGCTGACTCATTTCATTTACCTCATTACAACACTTCATGACATCACATTGCCTGGTAACATTATCTTACCACAAAGTTTCACAACATGTTTCTGGGTCACTCCTTGCCCAGGGAGCATTTATCTGTGTCTGTCTCTCCCATGGTTTCTTCTCCATAAGGCTTAAGACACCAGGCCCCTTTATCAGTTCCACTGTACTTCCACCATATTTTTCCAACTCTGCATAGAAGTAAGGAAAATGAGAAGAAAGGAATAAAATATTGCAGAATTGAAAAAAAGATCTAAAATAAATTCATTTCTCAGCCAGGCCTTCCCTTGATTGCTAAGAATTAGTTAGGTTTGCTTTGGTTGAAACACCATGTTTCAAACTCTCTCTACAGTAGCATCTTTCATCTAAAGAGTGGAATTTTTGAAACACCTGATCTGGTAGAAAACAACCACGATCCTCTGAGTTTCCTTTAACAGCACCTGGCATCCTTCCAGGTATCAGAACTGTGTATGAGAAATGAACAGCGGAATGTGGGCAGACAGAGAAATAGGTAAACCTAATTTTGTTCAGCTAATTTGTAATCATGAGGGAAGCAAGCAGCTCTTGGTGTGCACACCACTGTCTCTGCTTTCCTTTCGTGATTCAGAGTGCTGCTGGGGCATTTCTGGAGGTTGGTTTCATGATGAAAATCCAGCCTGTTGCACCTGAACAATTCTTACTGAGCCAGGGCTGCTTTTTTGCTCTCAGTTTCATCTGTTAAGCAGCAAGCAGAGTCACTGTGAGCATCTGAGAGCAATGACCTGCCCCTCACAGCAAAAGAAAAGGCTCTTTATATTTAATCTCCTTTGTGGCAAGAGAGATGGGACTGAAGCTCAGTGTTGTCAATCATAATTTCACTATAATCATGGTGTTACCAACTATCAGGGATGTACCTGTGTGCACACTTGATGGGTTTTAGGTAATAGTTCCTTGAGTGGTCCAGAAAATTGATTTCTAGTTATTTTCACAGATGAGATGGCAAATCTATAGTGAATACATATTGTTGGAAACAATAAACCAGCTCCAAATTAGGTGGCTGAATGACTTTTTTCCACTTTCACAGCTCAGATTTGTGGGAGCTCTCTGGACAGAGTTCTAGCTATCCAAAGGAATTTCTTCAGGCAGCTCCTGCTCTGACTAGAACTTGAGAAGTTATATTTGACATTGTCAGTGGATAATCTGGCCTTTTAAGGGATGGTTCTTGCTGCAGCACTGATTTGCTGACACAGAGAAAAGACAGCTGTAAACGGGCAGTAGAAGCTGATACTTCAGAGGCAGAAATAGGTAACTTGGATGATTGTTTGGGTGCAGAAAATATTAATTTTCATCCCTTCTTTGGATCTGAGCTCAGAAGCCTGCCAGAAGAGTAGCATCTTTGTGTAAACAGATTGGTTATTACATAAATAAAAGCAATCAGCATCAGTTACATTTTCATTGCCTCAAAATTGCTGCCACCCATATAGGGGCACATTCAAACTAAGAAATGGCACAGCCTCTTGTACTTAATGCTTGGGAAAGCAATTATGAGCATCAATGCTCATGAGGGTATGCTCTGCAGCCAAAGTTTGACAGAAAGAATCTAGAAAGATCATGAACATGAGGAAATATCTATAAAATACAGTAAACTTTCAGTTGGTGATGACCCACTGCTTAATTTCTTTGCTTATAATACCCAGCCCTGTTGAAAAGGGTGGAACCTTTCAAAGTTTGTATTCTTTGGGGGACTTTTAGAACTATTGGACAGCTATGATTGTTGTTCCCAGGCTGTATTTTCCCATTTCATTATTAACAGCTATAACATCATTCATAGGAATTTTTAATTGTTTTATTGGAGGGGAGGAGGAGGGAGAGAAATCCAGAGCAAGTACTCTGACCTTGCTGCAAATATTCATTTATTCAGGCAATGATTTAAACTGTGGGTTACCAGAAAATCTTGCAAAGAAAAGTAAAATATGATCACAAGGAGTCAGAGAAGCAACTGCCCTATCCATAACATTGTGCAGAGTTAAAATCTAGCAAATGAAACACAAATGTTCATCCTCAAAATGGGGGAAAAATCAGGGCATCCCATTCCAGTTGCACTTTGAAACTCCAGATGTTTTTCTATTTCAAATGTCCCCTTAACTGTCAAAGACTTCTGGACACTCCTGCAGATATTTCCAGAAATTAATCCTGCAAAAACTATTACATACCCACAGGCTCCATCGAGCTGAAGGTCAGCCTTCTTTCAGGGTAATGTCCATCAAACACCACCAGTTTATTGCCACCTGAAAGTAAATACTTTACCCTGCCAGTGTGGTGTTTCCTTCACTGTTCAATGAGGGACTCATCTTTTCAGCAGCTTCTCAGCAAATTATGCTAGTACTGGATATGCTGAGTAACTGGAAAATCTCTTCCACTGTCCTGCAGGTTCTTGATTTATTTATCTAAATTTTCCAAAGCATAATTATGGCAATCCTAATGGAACAAGTGAATTGAAAGAGCCAGAAATAAATGGGATCCTGTCACTTGGTGATAAAAGAAGCTTTGGGGACAAGGCCACAGGGTTTGTCTTTTAGGACAAATACGTGAGTAAGTTTGCAAGTTCTCTACATTGTGATGGAGTGTAGGATGGCTTGGAGCAACAGCTGGGTCATTGAAATCCAAACGAGTTCAGCTGGTTGTAAGGAACCCCCTTTAGTGGCTGCTCACAGACATCTTTCTTGAAATCCTCTTCTGGCCATCATGCAAAACAGAAATCAAAGGAGTTTGAGAGGAGCTGGAAGTCTTCAAAAGAAAGACACACAGACACTATTAAATCCCTTTGAAAAAATCTCTGATAGAGGATAACTTCTCCCCTTGCTAAAAATAAGCAATCTTCAGTGGAAAGAAGAAATAAACCAGTTTTCACATGCTGCTGAAACAAAATTATGTGCATTAATGATTGAATATTAATTGAAATTATGAATGTGTGAATGAGACCAAACCTAAACTCATCAAAAAATTATATTCATTCTTTAAAGCAAACCTTTGTAAAATGTCCTTTTCCATTGTAACTTCTCAGGAGTTTTGTGGCATCGTATGCGTGGTGATGTGGCACCCACCCCAGGACTAACCATGTCAGTTATGTAGATTGTAGCTGGATTTCACATTGATGATGTTGATCCAGAAAATTGTAGCTCTGTCACTTTCCAAAAATACCTAATTGATTGTTCTCAGTGGCATGAGCAGCTTCAGAAAAAGCAAGCTTGAAGCAAAAGTTGAAGAATGTGAGTTCTGTATTATTAACAGATAGTTCAGTGGAAAGCAGATGATCCTACACTCATTCAGCCAGAAGATCCCTGTGTCCGAGCCGTAGCTAGGGAAGAATCTTCATGGCCAGATGAGAAAAGACTCACACACCAATGTGATGCAGTCTAATCCGTTTAGTAGTTGTACAGTGCTTCTTTTATACTTAAACATTGTTGCAACACGTGAGGCCAGCAAACATATCATTGGTTAGTGAGCAGTGTTCACATATTACTTGCTATTTATTGATTGGTTTCATGTGTTTTTACGGCATTTTCTCCACCTCTTGGCTCAAGCAGTCTAGCACCCTGATTCAGTCACGTCTGTTCTACCTATTTGCTACTTTACTATATTTTCCCTGCATGTCTACCCACTTACTTGCTACTTTAATATACCTTTCTCATCTGCTTGCTGCTGCTGCTCTGATGTTGTAATCCGATACCAGAGGTATAAGGAATGTCTTACCTGTCCCTCCTGTCCCTATCCTATTGGCAGACAGCCAGAAATCCCCTCCCTGACCCTTTCCTAGAAAAAGCCAAGACCTGAGATGCGCTTCCTCTTTTGCCCTGCTACCACCATGCAATAAAGAAAAGGCAAAGAGCCACTCTTTTGAACCTCGTGCTTGTCTCATATGCTAGACCTAGCTACTTCTTATTGATACAATAGGAAGAAGTTACAGTTTGTAGCAGTTGGCGACTCAACTTTGGGGCTTGTATTAAGAACCCACAGATAGCTGGAATCCCAGTTTCAGGATTTTCCGCTTGTTCGTTCGATCACCTCCCTCCGTGCTTGGTAGCTGTGTTTATACAGCCCCAGGCAGGAGGACAGAGCCGGTAGCTTGCTTTAGCGCCCAAGTAAGTCGGCTCGAAGACAGGCAGCTTTCACGAACCACACAACAGCCAGGTCTGCAGGACAGGTAAAGTCCCTCGTGGGAGGCGTGAACCCCAGGATTTCCCCTAGGAGTGGGGAGGGGGGTTCCCCCATGCAGGCTGGTGGCGGGCGCGGCGCCAGGGCGGGCGAGCAGCCTGGAGCGCCTCCGCAGCAGCCGCGATTTCAGCGGGGCGGCTCCTCCCCAGTTTCCGCGGAAACCGCAAGAAAAACCCGTTCGGAACGCAGCTGCTCACGGCTCAGGCATTGTGCAGTGACTGGGAAACCTCCCGAAAGCTGTGCAAGGCTGCAGGGTTCCCCCAGGCTCGGCACGGCCGGCGGGACAGAGTCGTGTGTGTGTTGTGGGGTGTGCGTGGAAGTGAGAGGCGTTGTGCAGCTCTCTTTGGAACAACAATGGGCGCTGAGTTAACTGCATATCAAAAGAGTGTTTTTTCTCAAATTCAAGGAATTTTGCATACTGAAAAAATTGCAGTTTCTAAAAAATGGTTAAAGTATTTTGTTTTCTGGCTGTTTTCTAAAATTCCAGACTGCAAATTACAAAATATAAATTCAGTTTCATTTTGGGATAATGTGGGAAAATTATTAACATCTAAAGTACAAAGTTTGACTCTAAAACTGCTGTGTTTCTTCCAATATTTTTACAAGTACGCAAATGCTTATTGCAAACCAAAAATAAAAGACAGCCACAAACAAATTCTTTAAACCATCCCCCCTCCTCTCCTCCAAAATCCCCTGTCCCTGGAAATAGTGAAAAACCAGAAAAAACAGAAAATACTAAGCCCCTCCCCTCCAGCTACCCAAGTTCTGAAAATTTTGAACAGCCTGCTACAGGATTCTCCGTGTTCCCGTCTCTTTCACTCAGTTTACCTCAGAATAGTTCAGCAAGAAACTTTCCTTTGTCTCACGGGGGGGACCGCGTGTCTAATGGTGGCAACAACGCTTCAATTTCTTCATCTCTTAACCCTTTCTCCTCCTCAATCCCCTTCCCTGCCCTCTTCCCCCCATACCCTCCTGACCCGTTCCTGCTACCCTGTAACTACACCAACAGGTTTGGCTAGTCGCTTCTTCCCGGCTCCAGTTACAGCTTCTAACCCTTCTGATTACAGCGAGTGCCAGACTGAGTGCCCGGAGGCTACAGACAGTCAAGGAAAAAAAAAAAAAAATCGGTTAACAGCAGGGACTCTGTCCCTCCGGAGGGAGTAACTGCATTGCCTCCCAGGCTGATAGATAAAGATACACCTAGCCCTAAAGCTCAAAACTTGGAATATTATGTACTACTCCTGTAGTTTATATGGGTAGAAGAAAAATGGTAATAAAGTTTATCAACCTTTGTCTTACCATGATAAGAAAAAAAAAAAATTTGTAAATCATAGAAAAATTTTGGCCATGAAAGTGCAATTTTTAAGGGCATGATGAAAGCAACCTTTACCTCAAATGAATTAGCTCCCCATGAATTGAAGGACCTTTTCAGGTGTTTGCTAACTCCCTCAGAATATGATTTGTGGTTTAATATTTGGAAATGTCCTTTAATGGTTCTTTTAACAGAAATTCACCAAAGCCCTGTAAATTCCAAAGATTATATTGATGTTAAACAATATGCTTCTGAGATTTTTTTGCAGTTCGTAGATAGACTTCGTTCACAGATTGAGAGGCAAGTCCATGATCCAGAAATCCCAGGCCAGCACCATCCAAGCCTGCAGCAGCTGAAGCACCACAAGCGAGGAAGCACCCAGTGTCACCTGAACAGCTGCAGAATGTCACCTGCTTCCAGTGTAAAAAGCAAGGACATTTTGCTAGGGACTGCCCTCTTAAACAGAAAAAAAAAAAAAAAAAGAAAAAAAGAAAAAAAAGAAAAAAAAAAGAGTAGAAAGCGCCAGCTCGCTTTTAACATTCAGCGCTATGACACAAATGCAGCGAGTACTACTGTGGAAAAAGCCTCTCTCTTAAAAACAAAGGGAGGGGATGGGATAAAAGGTGTGGGTATACAAAACGAATTAAATGTCAAATGTTCTATTAACCAGGTCCAGCAGCCTTGTGGCCGTGTCAGGCTGGAGATTACCAAGGGTTTTCATTTCAGATCTACTGTCTGGACAATTGTAACAGTGAACCTGTCAAGCAGCGTATTAGACATGACAGTATTTCACATGGAAATGGAGAGTGAGTAATTTCATTGTGGGAGACACAGCACACACACCCTTAGAAATTGAAATAGCTCCTATGATTATGAAAGAAAAAATATCCTGTCTCATAATATTTTGCAATATTTAGATGATGTATTAGTGTGTGCTGCCAACAACTTAATACTCCAAAAACACACTTGACCTAGTGGTTAAAGTTTTAACCTCTGCTGGATTTCAATTGCAGGAAAACAAAATTCAAAAGATGCCACCTTGGAAGTATCTGGGCTTGGAAATTATTGCACGGACTATTGTCCCACAGAAATTGAAAATTATTTGTGCATTAGCAGAGAGGCAGGCTCACCGTTATCAGCCTGAGTTGCCTTTCAAATTCATTGTTTTGGGAAAACTTCCACGTCTGCATGGTCTAATGTTCCAGTGAATTAAGGGGCAGAAAGATTCACTCTTAATCATAGAATGGGTCTTCCTCTCCCACCAAAGATCCAAAACTATTACACAACCACAGGAGCTTATGGCTCTGTTGATTCAAAAGGCAAGAATGAGGCTGCATGAACTAGCTGGTTGTGACTTTGCATGCATCCACCTTCCAGTAAAACTTTCTGAGGAAGGGAGGAACTCTCCTGAAAGGTTGACAAAAGAGATGTTTGAACATTTGCTACAAAGCAATGCCAGCCTCCAGATATCTCTGGATAGCTACAGTGGACAGATATCAGTCCACGGCCCAGCTCATAAGTTGTTTAATGAGGAATTCCACCTCATCCCTCATGAGAAGAGGAGCAGGAGACCGCTCAAGGCACTCACAGTGTTCACAGATGCATCAGGGGCCTCTCAAAGTCGGTGATGACTTGGAGAAAACCACAGACTCAGCATTGGGAAGCTGATGTTGAATTTATGGAGGGGTCACCCCAAATTGCAGAACTGGCTGCAGTGGTGAGAACCTTTGAGAAGTTCTCAGAGCCTCTTAATCTGGTAACAGATTCAGCTTATGCTGCTGGGGTAGTGTCCAGAGTGGAGCAGGCAGTGCTCAAGGACATCAATAATGAGCAGCTCTTTAGGCTGCTGTCAAAAATAACCTATTTGGTTTCACACAGAGAGCATTCCTTCTATGTGATGCATGTGAGGTCACACACAGATTTGCCAGGTGAGATCACAGAAGGGAACCGTATGGCAGACACCCTTGCAGCTCCAGGAGAAAAGGCTGTTCGTGTTAAATAACACCTAGTGCAAGCCTTTTCAGTGCTGGGGATCCCTAGGGAAATCAAAACAGATAATGGCCCAGCATACATATCCAAGGAGTTCCTAGAGTTTATCCAGCAGTGGGGAATGGAAAATAAAACTGGCATCCTCTACTCCCCCACAGGTCAAGCTGTGATTGAGCGTGCCCACCAGACGCTCAAACAGGTCCTGGATAGACAGAGCAGTTCCACTGTGTGGATGACTCCAGAGCAAAAGCTCTGTAAAGCCCTGTTCAAATCAAAGGTCCCTATAAGCTAGTAACCTGGGGAAGGGGTTATGCGTGCGTATCCACTCCCTCAGGCCCTCAGTAGATCCCCCAAAAGTGGGTAAAACCTTTTGTTCCAAAAAATCTAGCTCCAGCAGAAGAAGGTGAGAAACAAGTTGCCATTGCTTCAAAAAGAAGATGCCGCCGGAAAGAAGAGGAAAATTCTTCATAAAGAAGGACCTTCCGGCAGACAGAGACTTTTAATGTGTTTTTAAAATGGTTTTTTTTCCTTTTAGAGAAAACCTACCCTCCACTCAACCCTAGAAAGAACCCCTTCGAAGTTGTCTTCTTGTTAACAAAAATCAGAAAATTGGTTCAATGAACTGTTTAAACGTTGAGGGTTCTCAGGGTGGTGGACTTCTATTGTTAAAACAATTTTGTTATTCTTTGTTATTATTTTCCTTGTAATAATGGCATTCGGGATCCCACGTCACTTAGTGTTCAAAGCTACTAGTATCATTCCTTCTACCTCTGAAGTCAATCGCATAGAAATGCAAAACATAGAACAATCTAATTCTCCCACCAATTACAAATATTGGTCAAAATCATAATTCCAATCAAAATAAATTTAATATCTTGCCCTCACTTAATTAAACAAAAAATGGTGAGATGTTGTAATCTGATACCAGAGGTATAGGGAATGTCTTACCTGTCCCTCCTGTCCCTATCCTATTGGCAGACAGCCAGAAATCCCCTCCCTGACCCTTTCCTAGAAAAAGCTAAGACCTGAGATGCGCTTCCTCTTTTGCCCTGCTACCACCATGCAATAAAGAAAAGGCAAAGAGCCACTCTTTTGATCCTCGTGCTTGTCTCATATGCTAGACCTAGCTACTTCTTATTGATACAATAGGAAGAAGTTACAGTTTGTAGCACTGGGGTGCCCCATGGAAGCAAGGGGCCATTCTGACACAGCAGAGCCCCATGGAAACATGGAGGGCATTGTGACACCGGGAAAACAGGGAGAGCATTGTGACACATGGCATCTCACAAAACCAAATGTCCTTGGTGACACTGCGGACCCCCTTGGGACCAAGGAGACTTTTGTTATACAATGGGACCTCTTGGAATCAAGGGACCACTGTGGCACTGTGGGATCCCATGGCACCAAGTAACCATTTTAACACTGCAGAAGCAATGAGACCATTGCTATACTGAGGGGCCTCATGGAGCCATGGAATCCATTGTACCACCAAGGGGCCTCATGGAACCAAGTGTCCTTTGTGATGCTGCGGAATCAAGGGGCCATTGTGACACTCTGGGACCCCACAGAACTCAGTGGCCACCGTGACACGTCAGGGCCTCATGGAACAAGCAGAGCATTATGGCACTGCAAGGGCTCATGGAATCAAGGAACCCTCGTGTCACAGGGGAGGCCAATGGAATCAAGTGCCCATTGTGACACTGGAGGACCTCAAGGAACCAAGAAGCCATTGTGAGACTTCAGGGCCTCCTGAAACAATGGGATAAATTTGGCACTGTGGGGTCGGTGTGGCACTGCAGGGCCTCATGGAACCAAGGGTCATTTCAAAGCTGCAGTGCCACCACTAGGACATTGTGGGGCCTGGTTGAACTGATGAGAATATTGTGACAATATGAAATCTTATGGAAAAAAAGATCTATTGTTACACTTTGGCGTATCATGTAAGCAGCAGTCCAATTGTGACACTGCAGAGACAAGGAGATCATTATGACACTAAAAGGTCTCATGGAACCAAGGAGCCATTCTGTCATTTTGGGGTTCTCATGGAACCAAGCTGGTCATTGTGACACGGCTATTCAAAATAGGAAAAAATAGAAGAAACTGCTTCATACCAAGAGAGCAGTAAGAAGCAGAATTTTTTTCAGCCAGAGGCACAAGGGGGAATAGCTCCTCCCAAAGGTGTGCATGCTGAGTACAGGAAAGTTCCTGATTTCAGATTCTATTTTACATATTCAGTGATTTTCACAGAATAAATATACGTATGATAATCATATCCCTGAAATCATCAACATACTTTCCGTCCCCTTCACAGATGTGTTCTTCTGTCCTCAGAGTCTCTTTAGTGGTCACTGGTGTTTGGGGATGCCAGACTCAGAGCTGACTGCCCTGTGAATTGTAAAACTCAGCACAACTGGAGCTGGCTGTTTTCCAATTCTTCTCACACAATGCCCATTGTATGGCTCCATGGGTCAGTGGGTTTTGAAGAAAAAGCATTGTGTGGAGATGTTTTTTCATCTGATTACATCTCTCATTGGAGGCTTCAGAAGCTTCTCTTCTCTTCAAGCCTTCCTGAGCCTCACAGCAGTGTCTGCTGGAATGAAATCCCCTCTCCAACCCACAGCAGTCTGGCACTTCCCTCCTCCAGCCTTGGTCTCCAGCACAGCCATGGAGGCTCTTTGGGCTCTTGACCTTTCCTGCAGCCAGCAAGGCCAGCTGAGCTCTGACCTTCCCACAGCCAGCCTGGCCCAGCACAGGCAATGCACAGCAATTCCTTTTGTGTGCTTGGCCTTGCTGTCAGCCCCAGCAGTGGCTCCGTGGCCCCTTTGTGCTCCCTTCCCCAGCCATGGTGGCACAGCCCCTGTGCAGCCCAGCCCAGGACAGGAGCATTGCGGGTGGGAACGGCCCCTGTGCCGTGGTGCCACAGCAGCCCTGGGGCTCTGTGCCCCATGGCCTCCCTGCTGGCCAGCCTCTGCCAGCTCCTGCACAGCCCGTGGCACTTGTGGGCTGCACTGACAGCCCTGCCCCGGGCTCTGCCAGGCTCTGGGCCAGCAGAAAGGCCGGGCAGGGCTGACCATGGCTGGGAACAGGCCCTGAGCCCCACAGGAGGATGGAGCTGGGCCACAGCCAAACTCAGCCCAGGGCAAACCTGGGCTCAGCAGCCAGGGCTGGGGACAGAGGCTGGCACTGACAAATGTCCTGGGCCCCCTCCCTGCTCTGTGCATGCCACCAAGGGCACAGAGCAGCCTCCTCTCTGGGCCACTTGCCTGTTTCCAATGCCTTCCCCAGGCGCTGGCCCTGCCCCACAAGGGCTGGGCTGAGTCCTGCCCCTGCACGCTCAGCCAGGCTGAGATGGACACTGCTGGTGTCTCTGGCAGGCTCTCTCAGGCCAGCCCAGCTCCCTGCAAGCTGTGCCAGCTGCCCTGAGCTCTGTGCAGCACCAAGGGCCTCTCCCCAGCACAGCCCAGCCGGCTCTGGCCCCACAGCTCTGCTCAGGGCAGGGGGCTCTGGGCAGTGGCCCCATGGCCTCAGCCCCTGGCAAGGGCACAGCAGCAGCTGCAGCTCAGACAGGACTCAGCCCCAGCCATGGGCAAGGTGCTTGGCCAAGGCAAAAGGAGGCTCCCTGTGTGCCCTGCTCCCCTCTCCCTGAGCTCCTGAGAGCTCTGCAGCCCCTGCTGCCATCCCATCTGCCCAGGCCAGAACAACAGCCCCGGCCTTGGTGCTCTCCAGAGCTGCTCCTGCTCCAGGCCCAGGGCCCATCCCAGAGCTGGGGCAGCCACAAAGCTGTGCCCATTTCTGTTCATTTCTGCCCATGATGATGGTGGATGCTCAGCCACTTGGAGGATGCTGATACATTTTACTGCTCCAGAGGCCTCTTCTTTCTTGAGCACTTCACTTCAGGAATGCAGTGCCAAAGACTCCTAAACATTTCTTCAAAACACCTAAACAAGAAACACCTCTGGGAATAAGTTAAGTTTTCAACTCTTCTGTGGTTAATTAGACAAATTTCAGAAGAGTATTCCAAGTGAATATACTTTATTGGAAACAATGCCTAGAGAATTCTCGTCTTGTTTTTTTTTTCCTGTTTATAGAAGGATATAAGCAGTGTCCAAATTATATTGACCCCCTGTACCTGTTAATGCAGTCTGAATGGATATAAAAATCAAGACCCTTCATGGGCATGACAATCAAAAACTTTGTCTCCACCCCCTCCCCACCATTTCCCTCATCCAACCCCTCAGACTACTGTGGTTCAGGAACAGTGCGGCCAGCAGGACCAGGGCAGTGATTCTTCCCCTGTGCTCAGCACTGGTGAGGCTGCATTTCCAGTGCTGTGTCCAGTTCTAGGTGTTCCAATCTAGGAAGGACATGGAAGGGCTGGAACATGATCAGAGAAGGGCAACAAGGCTGGTGAGGGGTCTGGAAAACAAGTCCTGTAAAGAGTGGCTGAGGGAGCTGGGGTTGTTTATCCTGGGGAAAAGGAAGCTCAGGGGAGATCTCATCACTCTCTACAGCTCCCTGACAGGAGGGTGCAGCCAGGAAGCAGTGACAGGACAAGAGAACACAGCCCTGAGCTACTAGGGGTTGTTTACGCTGGACATTGGGAAATATTTTTCACAAAAAGGGTCACTGTCCTGGTTTGAAAGGACAGGTGTCTGCCAGTAAGGGCAGAAGTTTCCCTTTGAAATAGAGACTTTGGTTCCATCCCGCCCTGTTATGGGCTGATGTTTGGAATGGCTCCTCTCCTTGCTTCCCCCGTGCAGCTGCCGGTCCCTCCCTCGGATGGTTTTATCTAGGCTGGTGTTTTCCGGCTCTCTCTCTTGCTGCGCTTCGGTTGTGGGCTGTGTCTTGCTCTCTGCCATCTGCTCAGCTGTAACCCCCTCCCCTGGCTGCTTTGGCTGTTTTTTTTCCTTTTCCCCCAGCTGTTTTGTCTGTGCCCCTGTTTTGGCTTGTCTTGGGTTTGCTTTTGCTTGTCTTGGGCTCGCTTTAGCTTGTCTTGGGCTTGCTTTGGGCCTGCTCCCGGCTGCCCCTCCCCCTCTATCCCTTCTCCCTGTTCCAGGGATTTGCACCGACTCCGGAGGACGAGGATCTGGACTTCGGGGGCCGCTGCTGGAGGTCAGCTTGGGAGGCTCTGCCACTCTCCCCGGTGAGAACCGGCTGGGTTCGTCTCATCTGGGTTTGGGTTGGGGAGTGTTTATTTTGTATTTTTGTTAATAAAAATGTTTTTTCCATTTTCACCTGAAGAACAATTCTTTCTGAGCTCAGTGAAGGAAGGAATTGTGAAAAAGAAAAGGGGGGAGGGGGGCCCTTTGGAGCTCTTTTTCCCCAAATTTGTCCTAAACTTGGACAGCCCCTCGCCTCAGCCAGCTCTGCTCAGCCCCTGCTGGCTGCGGGCAGGGAGCTGCTGTGTGCGAAGCTCAGCTTTCCTCCTTCCACCAGGAGGAAGAATGTGTACGGGAGCGCTCCATTTGCCTCTTCAGAGACCTGCTGGGCAAAACAGTGTGGAGGGACAAGAAGGCCATGAGAAGAAACTCGTGGAAGGCTCTGGTCAGGCTCGTCCTTCACATGAGTGACCAGGCCCCCAGTGTGGCCAAGGTACCGATGTCCAGGCTGGGCAGTGACCCCGAGAGGGGCGGCTGACACCCCCAGGGGATCCCGGGCATTGGGGTGAGGCCTCCTTCCACAGGCCCTGGTGCCACCTCCCAGCCTCTGTCCTGCAGGCCTCCAGGGAAGCCATCCTGGCTATAGCTGAGCACCTCAAGTGGAAAGAGCTGAAGCACCTGGTGTGGACAGAGCAGACATGGAGGATGGGCGAGTGCTTGGTGAGGACGAGCCCCAGGCTGGGTGAGGACTGCCCACCACACCATGCTGGGGCTGTGAGCTCTGCAGCTGGCCCTGTCCTGGGCCCAAAGCCCAGAGCTGCACCCTTGCCCCTGTCTCAAGAACAGCAGCCTCCTCATGTCCCTCCACGGGCCCAGCATGAGGGAGGGCTCTGGGGCACAGGGTGCTGGCAGGAGGGGCTGCTCTGGCCAGCCGGGAGCCTCTTAGAAATGCCCACACCCCTGTGCTCTCCCCAGCTGGCCAAGGACAGCAACAGGGCTGAACAGTTCATGTGGGACAGCCAGCTCTACCTGATGAGCCCTCAGGCCCCCATGCGAGAGGCGGCCCTCAGGTTCATTGGGAGTCCCAGTCCCCAGGGTCCCTCTTGGGGCAGCCTGGCCCCGTCCCCCCCAGCCCTGGGGCTGCCACGGGCAGGGCTTGGCCTCCCTGTGCCCGCTGTGAGTGGCTTTGGTGGCCGCCTTGCCCAGTGCCAGCCCCGGGCTGCTGAGGGGGACAAGCAGGGCCAGGGGCCACGCTGCTGGATGTACCCTGGGGAGCAGGGGCTGATGGAGCTCTGTGCCCAGGGCTGGCTGCGCGGCACCTGAGAGAGCAGAGTGAGGACACCCTGGCTGATGTCATCTGGAGTGAGTGGGGAGCCAGGGCCTGGGGGAGCTGAGGGGTCTCTGCACATACAGGGGCTCATCTGGGCTCTCTTTGTGTTGCAGAACTTGAAATACTGCAAGCAAGAGAGAAGGATGCCTCCATCCATTGCCTGGCAGCTCAGACCAGCTTGATCCTGAAGTTTGTAAAAAAGCAGCGAAGATCAAGATTCTCCCTGCGCACGCTGTGCTGCTGGTGCCACTGAGCAGAGAGGGACCTTCACATAAGGCTTGTCAGGGACACACACTCAAACACCTGCTGAATCGTGAGGTGTGAAAGGATGTCCTGGCTTTCTAAACTCCTTCTCAGCGTGCAGCCCAACATTCCCGTGACTGCTGACTTCACCATTGCCCTGACAGAAGGGGCCCATTCCCCACAGCCCCTGAGCATGGTGTGAGGTGGTCTAGAATAACCCTGGGGTCATGGCCAGTCCCCTCCTGGCTCCCGCTCCGAGGCTGAGCTGCCCACCCTCAGCCCTTCTGCTCTCCTGCCAGCCTCCCCCAGGCTGGTCCCAATAAGGACAGAGGTGCTGCCTGTGGAGAGATCCAGATCCCAGTCTTGGGGAAGCCACTGGGCCATCTTTTCAAGTCATTCAGGACAGAATGACTGCTTGATGGATGGCCTCTGCACCCACTTCATCTGTCAGCAGGAAGGTAAGAGAAGCTGTGGTGGGCTGCATCCCTGCTCACAGCCACGTCCCCAGTGCTCCTCCTCCTGGGCCATGTGATGGCCCCTGGTGTGCAGACACGGGGGCTCACATGGGTTCTGCTTCTTCCACAGAATTTGAAAGATTGCAGGCCAGAGAGAAGGATCGTGGGTGCTCAGAACTGGGTGTCTAAAATCCTAAGAGAGAAGTCAGTGTGGCTGGATCCAAGCCCTGCCACAGACCCTTCTGAACCATATTTAATTCTAGAACCTGAATTACTTTATATATATAATTCATACTGGTAAACAAAATGTATAAATTACATGGATTATAAATATATATAATTGCATATAATTATAAGAGTAAATAATATATTATCTCATGTATATTAATTATATATATAGTGAATATATACTATACATATTAGTTAGAGATATCTTTGGTTTTGAAATAAAATAAAGAATCTATTTTAACTTTATTATGGAAAGCTTGATGACTGCACTGCAAGTAGCTCTATACACAAGTATAGTGCAACATTTTTGAAGCAATATAGAAACACTTATGGTAAAGGTAGCAGAGCAACTTGAGGAATAACAGTGAGAATTTCAGGTGAGAAATGCAAGGAGAAAAGGGTGGAAAATGTGAGGGGACAAAATAGTGGGGAAACATGAGGGGGGAAAGCAGTGGAAAATGTGAGAGGACAAAAGCCCAGAAAACAACAGGAGGGAAAAAGGGTGGGAAACAACAGCAGGGAATAAGGGCAAGAAACTTGGGGAGAAAAATGGTGGGAAATGGAAGACAAAAAAGGACAGTAAACTTGAAGGAAAAGGATGGGAAATGAGAGACAGAAAGAAAGAAAGGGTGTGAAACAGAAGGGAAAAAAAGGTGGGAAACATCAGGGAAAAAAATGATGGCAAATGTAATGGGATAGAAGGGCAGGAAACATGAGAGGACAACATGACAAGAAATGTGAGGTGGGAAAGGGGGGGGTAGTGTGAAGGGAGAAAAGAGCAGGAAACTTGAGGGGGAAAAGGACAGGAAACATCAGGAGAAAAAGAGAGGAAACGTGAGGAGGAAAAGTGGGTGCAAAAGATAAGGGAAAAAACCCAGGAAAGATTAGGCCAAAAATAACAGGAAATGTGAGGGGACAGATGGGAGGGAAATCTGAGAGGAAAAATGGTAGGAAACTTGAGGGGAAAAGGTCAGAAAATGTGAATAAAAAAGGGGAAATGGAGAGACAAATTACATGAGACCAGGGTCCTTTGTTCGGGGTCCTGCTGGGATGGAGCAGCTTGAGCAGTTCCTGTGTTACTGCACCTTGAATAAATGGCTTTCTGGAATGAGACATCTGAGACTCTGCCATGGGAAACCTGGGGTTGAAGCAGTGAGGAAACCTGGTCTGACTGTGCAGCTGTGGGGTGTGGGGACTCAAACGGGACATGTGGGGTCACTGCAACCACTGCTGTGAAGGAGCTCCATTCCCAGCAGTTAAAATCTCCTGCCTTGGGAGTTTTCACAGAGTGTTGGGAGTTGTATGAAGCAGAGTGACAGAGTTCCCTGGCAGGTACAAGAGAGATCTTTACTGCAAAAACCAGGCCTTTTAAAGCACTTAGGCCATTATCAGTTACATTGCATTTAAGCACAACAAATGTAATTCAACCAACCACCATACACCACGATGTAAACACATAATGGTTATATAACTTGTTTTTCTTCCTCTAATTCAGCTGAGTCACTTTCTCATAGTCCTTTCCTACTTAGCCAAAGTAACAGGCCTGAACCATGATTTTATAAGAGTGTCAAGGCCCTTACTTTGTAAGGCTTTTCCTACAGGTATCACAGTGTCACAAAGGACCCTGCACCATACTGGCATTGGTGTGATCATAATTTTGACCAGAAATGAGAAGAGATTAGCAAGAGACTGAGCTGTGGAGAAGGGGGCCAGGGTGCTGATGACAGCGAGCACGGCCAGTCACAACAGACACCACTGCAGGGGATCAGCCAGAGTAGCTCCCCACCCCTCGATGGTGAAACACTCATTTTATAAAATTAGGATTTTAGTTACCTTGCTGAAAAGAATTAAAAGTTAGAAGGGAGCAGTTATCTGAAACTTAAATAATTGTTTGTCTGTCATTTTATGTTTGTTCAGCTGTGCAATCTTATTCAAAGGAACTTATTCAAAGTCATGAAAGAGGGAAATTGGAGTGCTCTCAGAAGTCATTTGTATTGTCATTGATAGAAAAGGTCGAGAGTTTAGGGCAAGGAAGATTCGCCTTACTTCCTCTTTTTAAGACCTCTTCCCACAAAAACAACCCAAAACTTCATTCAAGAAGGCAACCACGCATGCTCAATATCCATTCAAACTAATTACCATGGAAGCAGGGAATGGGAGGTGCTGGTATTATGAATATGTAATCATTCGAAGCTTTGTCAATAAACAGACCCTGTGATCACCTGTGATTTTGTAGTGCATATAGGGGGCTACCCCACACTCCTGCCCAGCACTGAATAAACACACACTTTCTAACTTTAAACTGTTAGAGAGTCTTTTGTCCGTCACAGTTGAGTATTGGTATTATACCAATATTCATATTTTGGTTAATCACTTTCTTCCTGCATCATGCATTCACTGGCAGCTCCAGTGACCTGACATGTCCCCAGTTTAGTCCCCACACCCCCCACTCACACTGTCAGACCATGTTTCCTCATCAGTTCCACCCCAGGTTTCCCGTGGCCGTTGTCTGATTTCACAAAGCCTTTAATTTATGGTGTAATGACACAGAAACAGCTTGAGCTGGCACATCTGAGCAAAGTGTCCCCTGGGCTTGTCATTTTTACCACCCTTTCTGATGTTTTGCACCTTTTCTTCTGCAACCCTTTTCTCCCCCCTCATTTCACACACTTTTTCTCTTATGGTTCTCACCCTTCTGTCCCCTCATGTTTTCCACCTTTTCTCCCCTTCTATTGCACACTCATTTCCCCTCTCATTTCCATCCATCTTCCCTCTGTTTTCCTGCTGATTTTTCCCTTCAGGTTTTCTGCCCTTTTCCTCCCTCTTGTTTCCCCTGACATTTCCTATCCTTTTCCCCCTCGCATTTCCTCTCCTTTTGCCCCTCTTGTTTCCCACTTTTTAGCTAACATATCCCACCATTTAGTCCTCTCCTATTTACCAGCTTTTCCCCCTCACATTTCCAGCCTAAAAGTCTTTCTTTTCCTCCCAAATCTTCTGCTCCTGAATCTCTGTGTCCATGCATCTCACTGCCATCGCAGACCTTGGTGTCCTTTGCTATCCACCATGTCTGGCAATTCAGGGTTCTTGCTGTGTCTCTCAGTGTCCATCCACCTCACTGCCATCACTGGAGTTCTGTCCTTTGTCAGCAAAGTTTGGCGGTTCAGAGCCTCTGGTCTCTCTGGGCTCCAACCCAGAGCTCAACCTGCCTCTCAACCTGCATCTCATCTGCCTCTGGAAGTGCAGCTGCAAACCCAGAGGTGTTCCTCAATGACAGAGCTCTGGGAGTCGAGCTGTGTGGGGACGCACACAGTGTTCTGCATTTCTGCTGGTACCTCTCTGCATAACATTTTGGAAAACTGTTTGGAGGCGAGAAGCTTCCTGTGTTGCAGTTTCAGAGACAGGCATACAACTGAAAGCACTGAAGTTCATGCAACAACAGCCAACTTTTATTGAGTACTGTGCTCCTTACACAGTTTTGAAAGTCCACACGCTCAGTCCTGATTCACTGAATTAGTTGCCTTCTGGCTAACTGGCCAATAGCTGCCCAAACTGCCTGCATCTGCTGTCCAATGGCTCAGACTAGTCAAGTTATATAATTAAGGTAGTTATATAATTAGTTATATTTCAGTTATAAAATTATCATTAGGATTATTTAAAACTGTGAAGCCTCCAGACCAGCTGTCAGCCATTACATTCCTGCAGTTTCTCTTGCCTTCTCTCATCCTTCTTTGGTTCAAATGAGTTTCTTATTTTTTTCTCTAGTCAGTCCTTCCTGCATTTCATCTAATGTTTTAAAAATCCAGACTTTTCATTTGCTACAACCAACATGAAAAAATTGTATCAATCAAAGACTGACAGTAAATGAGGTAGAAAACAATGCAAAAACCTAAAGAAATAGGTGTTGATGGTAAAATGTCATTCTCAATGGAGTTCATCAAAATTTCATTGCACTAATTGACAGTTTGGGGTACATGTAAAATTTCACAATGTCTGAAGTCTGTTTTGCATCAGGCAGCTCCACAGGCAATCTCACTTTCCTTAGGAGCTGCCATTGTCCTGTGCTCACTGGATCCCGAAAGAACAGGCTGCCCTACAGGAGAAGAAACGTGGCTCCTCCTGGGGACAGCCTCAGCAAGGGGGTCTGTAGGAAAGGGACAACACACCACAGGACATTTCTTGGTGAAATCTAGATATAAAGAGTGGAAAACTGTATGTGACTCAGGTTTTGGCCTTGAAGCTGCTGCTGTGCATCTCAGTTTCAAGACAAATTTCAGGATAAAATGCCTTGCAATGACTGCAGGGGGCACTGTGGCTCTGCTCCGGCCATCTTTGTCCACGTTAATGATGGTGGGCACAGCTGGTGGATGGAGAAGGGATGAGAAGGGATGGAAAAGGGATGGAGAAGGGATGGAGAAGGCACTTCCCTTACAAATTCACAGGAGCACCCAGTCCTGGTGCCTCCTCTTGACAGTGAAAGGGGCTGTAGCAGGAAACCTCAGAAGCAGCAGGCTGGAACAACAGGGTGGACAGGGTGTGCTCCCCCAGGACAGCAAGAAGGAGGCAGCAGAAACTCTGCAGCTGCAGCTGGACTGTCAGACCTCTCAGCAGGCAGGAACAAAACAGCTACAGTGCAGAAAAAATCCCTGCAGCAGCAGTAGAGGCATAGTGGGGGCTAGGCAGCAGCAGCCCAGCTCCCAAACACAGCTGGGAAAGGGCTCCTCAAGATTTCTCACTGGCGCTGTCAGGAACCTGGGTCCAGGCTATGAGGAGGGGAGCAGCCCCCAGAGAGAAACAGTGTGTTCCTGAGTCCTGGTGTGCATACACTGGCTCTGGGCTTTCTGACAGCAGAGCAGCAAAATAAGCCAAGCTGGCAAGCTGAGTCACAGTGCCAAAGCAGCAAAACCCAAAAAGAACCAGGCAAAACTCACAGGAACAGCAGGATCCCTGATGAGAGATACCAGCTGTGTATGTCCAGTCGAACAACCCGAGCCTCTCACCCCAACTCGTCTCCCTCTGGGAACCCCAGCTTGGCTCCCATTCATCATGATAGCCCCAGAGCCAGGGAGGATGGGGAGTGGGCAGGGACAGCCACCACCCCTGGGCACAAACCAAAACAAAGCAAAACAAAACCCCAGAAATGGTGTGTGATAATAAGCCATCCCCATGACACCACAGTTTGCAGGGAGCTGCAATGTGGCACGGCCCTGGCTGTGCCCGGGAGTGCTCACTCTGGGGAAGGTGTTGGTCCTGGCTGGCACAGGGAGCTGCAGCGTGTGGGGAATTAATCCCTTCTGGCCTCCTGCCCCAGAGGTCCCCCAGGCACCAGCCCTGCCTCACACTCTTGATGCCATTGTCACTTAACTGTATTGGGTTGATGTGGCCAGAAATGCGTAATCTATCACCATCTGTCAAAACCAGGTGGGGTAGTGATTCCTTATCTCTATGGCACATACCATCTGCTAATGAGCCATCTTTAAGACAAGATGGGGCAATTATCTTTATCTTTTCAACAACCCATCCTCCCTCCAGGAAGATATCATCTGCTGCTGGGCCATTGAGTCCCAGTGCATGACTGATAAAATTACAGCATCTCACTGGGAGATGCTCCAGCCAGAGGGAGGAGCCAAACCTTTCCTACCTAGATAAAATCTGAGATTTTGAACAACAAGTTACTTTCTTTCCACTGGATTCCAGAGAAAAAACAGACCTTTCCACATAATCTCTGGACTTTCAGAGGAAAGCTGTATCTTCTACAAGACCACTGCTTCAACTGAACCACATCTGCCACAACAGGAGGATGCAGCTACCATTTATGGGACTGCTACCAGCACCATGACACAGGGTGCCAGGTTGTATTCTGACTCTGTCAATGTTTTGGGGATTTTTCTTTGTAATACTGTATTTCTATTTTAATTTTCCTAGTAAAGAACTGTTGTTCCTAATTCCCATATCTATGCCTGAGAGCCCCTTAATTTCAAAATTATAGTAATTTGGAGGCAGAGTGTTTATATTTGCCATTTCAAAGAGAAGCTTTGGCATATTTTGTCAGATACCTGTCCTTCAAACCAGGACACCTGCACACATAAGGACTCGGGTGAGGGGGGAGGTGTTACACACTAAATGTGTGGCAGGGAAGGAGAGAGAAGTGGGGCTGGTCTGGGCATAGGGACAGAATGGATGACAGGACTATGAGTATGGCTTTCTTGTGGCATCTCCTCCAGCCACTGAGAGTGCAGGAACTCTGACCAGTCATGGAACCAAGGGGTCATTATGACACTGCAGGGCCTCATGGAACCAAGGAGATCAGTGTCTCCACTGATTTACTCCATTTGATCATAAATCTGACAGGAATAAGATTAATGTGTCTTTAAAAACTGGCTGTGTGAATCTCCTTGTGGATAAAGCCAGATACTTGTCCATAGGAAATGACAAGGGAACACATTAATTTTAGAAAGCTTTACTAATTGACATGGACTGCTGCTCAGCCAAGGTTGTGCTAAACTCCTGAACTTTGAGAAGAAAAACAAAGACTTACTAGGGTTATGAGTGTTAACTTCTCTGCCCAGGGCAGACTTAAAGGTAATTTTGATTACCGTGTATCATATGTTGTAGAATGGGTTACAAACCAAAGGGGGACATGTTTATAGGTGGATACAGAAGTCTGTACCTTCCAAATACTTCAGCCAATGGAGAAGGGAGGAGGGTGTGATGTGGCTGTGAAATGGAAGTCTACTTGCTTACAGTAATTGAGGGAGAGCCCCAGCCCCCCAGACATATTCTTTTGTTCATTAATAAAGTCACTTTTACAGGACTCCTCTGTCTCCTTTGTGGGCACTGACACCCTGGTCACTGGTCCCCATATGGCTCCCTGAGGGCCACCAACTCAGAGAATTTCCCAGTTTGCAAAGGATCCCTTTCCCAGCACTCTCTGGGGACTGCCTGCCAGACACTTCCCACCCACAGCACAGACCCTTTGTCCAGACTCACACATCACTTTCTCCAGGAGGAGGCTGTGGGAAACTCTATCACAAGCTTTGAGACACCCAGGTGGACGATGTCCACTGCTCACCCCACCCAGCTGAGCTGGAGACTGTCCTAGAAGGTGATCAGGTTTGTCGAGTCCCATTTGCCCTTGGTGAATCAGTGCTGGCTCTTCCCACTCTCCTGCATCATCCTGATATTTCCCAAGAGGATAGAACCTTCCCAGGGACTCAAGTAATGCTGATGGGCCTGCAATATCTCCTTTGGGATGTGTGATGGGTCCTTCCAAGGCCAAACATAAGGAAGAGAAGTAGCCAGAGGAGCTGTTGACACCCCATCCCTGGGAGTGTTCAAGGCCAGGCTGGATGGGTCTTGGAGCAACCTGGACTAGTGGAAAGTGTCCCTGCTCATGGCAGGTGATGGAATGATATTATCTTTAATCTTCCCAACCCAAACTGTTCTATCATTCTATTCTGAAACTGCCTTCTCCTCCTCCTGACACTCCCCTGCATCTCATCATCTTCAAGAGGATCATGGAGAGAAGACCAAAACCAAAGTTCAGCAAGAAGGAGGATGTGCATTGGGGGACAGACTGTCTGCACATCTGGAGAGCAGAACAACGAGGGGACTTGGTGTATGGCTTCAGAGAAGACAGGAAACAAGGGATGGAGTGGCACAGAGGTGATATGGACACGTGGACATGCTCTGTTGAAATCAGTGAAGCTAATAAGGCAGAGGAGTGATCCAGATAGTAACCAGAAACTGAACTTGGCTCCATGAATTCAAAAATTCTAATTACTTTCCAAACCCATATCTACGCTAATAATTAAAGTCAATTCAACTCCACCTAAATATTGAAGGAAATTATCTGTAATATTACCTTTGCTCGTCCTGAATAGAAAACAATATAAATAATGCTTCAGTGGGGAAGGAGATGAGAGAAGAAACTATCATAACTTCTGGGGTTGCTCTATGGGATGTGTTAGTTTTTGTCCAATTAATCAAACCACAAAGTTAAATTTAGCAGTGATTTATTAATAATAGCAATTGTGTATAAATGAATACAATCAAAACATATGAGTTACATAAATTTGAATAATTACAAAATTTAGCAGCAATTCAAGTATAATAGGGTTCAGTTGAATAAAGCATAAGCAAAACCGACCGGGGGTACAGGCAGGGCCATTCCTCTCACACTGTACCAAATCAGCCAAGCTAAACTCTCACTTACATACTGTTTACTAATGCATATTAACACAGAATTTTCTAGAATGCTCCTCCTCATTTCCATTCCTAAAATCTACATCACTCTGTTGTGTTGTGCATGTGTCACCAGTGGCTGGGGTCTCTCCTCCTTTCGGGAGTGTTGTTTCCAATGAAGGCTCTGGGTCTTCCTCAGTGTTCACTGTGTGACCTCGCAGGTGGCACAGGAGCACTGAGCTTAGAGTTATATAATAAATAGATGTCCCCAAAACAGGCCTTAGTCCAGTGTCCAGTGGTTTGGAATCATGCCAATTTGGCTCAATTCAAGGTCGAAAACCTATTTCTAGACACTTTTTCTTACACCTGTACCCTTCCCATCCTGCCTCCCACCTAATATCTGGAGGATGTTTTTTTTCTGTTTTGTTTAACCGTTTCCTTTATCTTTTTCTTGCTTTATAGCAATTAAATACAATTTTTGATTAATTATAATGGAACAATTTTGCCAATATTGTTACAATTTAATTAGCACAAATCACATATGTAACACATGGAACCACCCACTGGGATACCTCAGGGTCTCCTGGCTGCCAGCAATCCTTGTGACACTGCAGCAACCAAGGGGACATTGTGACACTGTGCACTTCATGGAACTGAGGGGATGCTGTGAGACTCTGGTGCCTAAAGATGCTCAGGGGCCATTGTGACACTGTGCCCTGTGGGAACAGGGGGACACAGTGACCCTGTGGGGTCTCATGGAATCCAGAGGCCTCTGGGACCCAGCGAGGCCACTTGGAACCAAGGATCCATTGGGACACCTCAGGGCCTTGGGCTGCCCAGGGATCCTCGGGACATTGTGGGGCCTCAGGAAGCCAAAGGGAACCTGGGACACTCTAGGCCCTCAGGAAACCAAGTGGTGTCAAAAACACTGTGCCAGCTCCTGGTTCTCAGTCTCTTCTGAGCCTTGTGCCCATCTACAAAGAGGCAAAACTGGGCAGCCTGACCCTGTTGATGCAGAGTATTCCCGTCTTCATGGGAGGACATTCCTGCCACCTGTGGTGCTGTGTGTTCTCTCTGCTCCCTGGGGGAATTGCATCCTACAGAGACACCGACCCCTCTGGTAGCTGACACCACAGTGCCTCCTCTGGGGTGGCAGCAGAGACATCTTTTGCTCCATCATGTTGCTCCAAGCAGGCCTGGAATGTTTCCAGGGATGGGGCATCAACCACCTCTCTGGGAAACCTGTGCCAGTGTTTCACCACCCTCAGCAGGAGAAATATCTTCCTTTTGTCCAGTCTGAACTAATCCTGTTCTAATTGAAAACCATTTCCCCTTCTCCAGTTCCAACAGGCCCTACTAAAACACTTCTGCTCACATTTCCTGTGAGGTGCCTTGAAGTCCAGCAAGGCCACATTGGGGTGTCCCCATGGCCTTTCCTGCTCCAGGCTGAACAGCCCCAACTCTCCCAGCCTGTCTCTGTCCCAGAGGTGCTCCAACACTTGGAGCATCTCAGCCTTCTCTGGAGCTGCTCTATGAAGTCTCCATCTTTCCACAGCTGAGGACTGTGTTGTACATTTCTCACACAGAAGTGCCAATCAGTCAGGATGGGAAATCCCTCACTGCTGAAATGCTGGTAGCAGCTGCAGGGACAGATCTGCACAGCTCAGACACAGCCCCAGGGAGGCAGGGACATTCCCGTGGTGTCCCTGAAGCTGCAAGGCCAATCTGGCCACACTGGGAGCCTCTGTGCCCATCCAGCTTGTTCTCCCTGGGCTGTTGGCACATGGCCAGTGGCTGTCCAGTGCCATCCCCCTGAGTGGCACTGATCTCCAGGGAAACCTGGACCTGTCCTCAGCCAAAGTTCTGCCATCAGGACCCTGTGGACACTTCCTCAATTCCATTCCAAGAGCAGACCAGCACACCAATGACATCAGAGCACTTTCCATCTGCTCAAGAATCCCCCATGGGGACACTCTGCTCCTTCATCCCTGGGGCACTGCACAGGAAAATCTTCCTGGGCCCTGCAGCTTCTTGGACAAGTTCCAGGAATGCAGTCACCTGAAATGTTTGCCCAACTGCCCACAACACATCTTTGCTGGATCTGCAGTGTCCCTGTGGATAGAGAGAAGAAAAAGCCTTCATAATTGTTGTGGAATGTCAAACATAAATTGAAGCCATGGACAGCTCTGAGGAACCACTTCTCAGGGGATTTTCACTTCTTGGACACCCCTAATGCTGAATGTCCTCCTGGTCCCAGGCCCTGGGTAAACAGGGCTCATCAGAGATGCAGGCAGAACACCAACATCCCTCCCCCTGACTGGCACCTCTGTTTGTCCAGCTTGATCCCAGTGGCTGCCTGGGGACAAACACCAGCTCCCCCACAGCCCTGGGCATGGGCACATCCTGCTCTGGGCCATTGCTGGCCTGGGCCCAGGGCCAGGGCATGGCAGAGACACTGAGTGGGGACAAGGGCCCTGGGGAGCTGTGGGCAAGTCCCAGAGAGGGACAGGGCTGGAATGGGAGCCTTGTTTGGGATGGGGTCCCTGGCACCCCCATGTGTGGCAGCTGGGCAGAGCAGGACCCAGGGGCTCTGGGATGGCTCAGTGGCTGCAGGTGTGACAGGGTGAGGGGCTGGGAAGGAGATATTCCTGTCTGGAATCTGCTCTGGGGATGGAGACTGGACTAGTTTGGTGCCTGCAGGGTTGATAAATGGGGTGCTGTGGATGTGGGAAGTGCCACACCTGAGTAATTCCCCAAGCCTTAGCCTCACCTTCAGGTGATCACAATCCCCCAGCAGTCTGGGGGCTGCTGGAAGATGGATTGTGTTGGAGCAGGGATTCACCTGACTCCAGCTCCCTGCCCAAGCCCTTGGCCCCTGCAGGTTCCTGGGCCCTTGCAGGGGCAGCTGCCCCATGCAGGAAGCTGAAGGGATGATGGGTGAGGGGGCTGGATGCCTGTTACAGGTGGGACAGACTCTGTGCAGGGCTGGGCTTGGGGCCAGGGCTGGGGGCTGTGCCAAGCCAGGCTTTGGCCTGGGGGCTCCCAGGGAGGGCACAGGGAGGAGTCCTGGAAGGGATAAATGTTCTCCACACCTGGCACAGCCTCAGCCAGCACTGCCAGTGCTAGAGGAAGATGAAGGTGGCTGTGCTCAGCATGGCCCTGCTCTTCTCACTCCAGCTGTGCCCCCTGGCACAGGCCAAGGAGGGGCCCCAATGTCATGGTGTCTCCACATCCCATCCTTTGTAGCTTCCCATCCTTGGTGTCTTCTGAAATCTCCCTGGGATCTCCTCTTTGTCCTACCCAGAGTCCATGAATGCCCTCCCACTGATCATTCCCAATTGCTTTCCCTTTTTTTTCCCCTCAGTCCCTTGCTTTTCTCCCTGGCCACTGCAGTGCTGTCTCCTGGCATCATTCCTGGATCCACCTGGCACTCACAGACTCTGTCCCAGTCTTGTCTTCTCCTCCTCTGTCCCACTTCTTCTGCCCACTCCAACCCCCTCTGTTTCACTCCCATGTCCCTACACTGCAATTCCTTTCTCCCCTGCATCCCACACAGGGCCCCTTCCACATCCCCAGCCCAGTCCCTTGGCCTCCCCAGTTCACTCCAGTTCAGTGTTTTGTGTCCCTCCTGCCTCACCGCAACCCTTTGGAGGTCCTGAATTCCCATCCCTTTTCCTGTCCCCCCCCCACCCCTTTGGTCCCTGCACCTTTGTTGCCCCACAGACCCACATGATCCAATCCAGAACCATGGTTTGTTCTCCTTTCCCAGGCACTCCTGCGAAAAACTGAAAATTATCTGTGGCAGGTGAGGTTGTTTGGGATTGGAGGGCATTCCCTCAGGGATTTGGGGTGGCAGTTCAGTCCCCTCATCCCCTGCTGGCACCAGGCACATCCCAGTGACAACTGAGGTCTCCTGATCTCTCTGCAGATGGATTTAGAAAATTTTGAGATCCTGAAGACACCTCTGGTGGGTACCATGAGTTCTGTCAGTTTAAGCCCTTCCCCTTGCATGGCCACCACACCCCAGACTATCCCAATCTCTCCCAGCACAGCCCAGTGCACTTTTACTGACATCCCATACAACATCCTTGCCCCATGGATCTTTCCCAGGGACCCCATGCCCAGGGTCCCCCACTGCATTCCCATCCCTGTCACCCCAGGAGCCCCTGGCTGACCCAGGGTGCAGCCCCTGACCCAGCTGTGCCTCTGGGCCAGGACCCCAGTGCAGGCCAGGAGCACAGCAGCTCCTGCACCCCATTGCTCCCACAGGCCCCTTCTCCAAGGACCCCCCTGCTTTCCCCTTTCCTCCCAGTCAGCCCAGTGTCCCAGTGTGTCCCTCATGCCACTGTTGTCCCCAGCCCCCTGTGGCTGCAAAGGTGGTGGGTCCTTTTTGGCAGAAGTCCCTGGCTCTTGCTTTCCATGGATAGGTCAGCAGTGCCTGCAGAGAGAGGCTTGGGACAAGGCCCCTCTCCTGTCATAGTGGCTCCTGGTGGGTCACGTTCTGGGCTCTGTGTTTAAGGATTGCAAGAGTTGGTGACATCCATGTGCAGCCTGCTGCAGAGGCATCAGGGATTGATCATCGCTGAATGACTCCCCTGTTTTCCCTTGTGCACTGAGAAATTTATCTTGAATTATCAATAAACCCCTTCAGCAAACCTATAGATCTGTGTGTGTGTCCATGTGTCTGGATTTCTATAGCCCTGGCATTCTGCTGGCCAGGGCATTGCAGAGACACTTTGTGAGAACAAGGGCCCTTGGGGAGCTGTGGCAGGTCCCAGCTGTAGCTCCCCTCTCTCGGCAGCTGGCGGACACCGCCGGCCCCAGTATCGGGCAGAGCCATCTTGCCATGGCCGCCCACAAGGAATTTGTGTACAAAACCAATTTTAGACAAAGATGATTCTGTGACAGGTAGAAACACTGTTCAAGTGCTGTATCAGGATGCTGTGCTTGGAGTGGGGGTTGAACACCTCAAACAATGCTCTATTTTCAAAGCTGTCATGGTAGATAGAGGAATCAGGCTGATTTTGGTGTTGAGGAAATGCTGAAAGCAGCCTGACTCATTTTAAATCCTCCTGTCCTGTCTGTTCTCCTTTCTTGCCCCTTCCACTCACTGTGTTTTGTCTCCCCCAGGCCCCTGGTGCAGAGCCTGGCTCTGTGCTCTCCATCAGCTCCTGGCTGGCACTGCCAGGCTGGCCTGAGGAGCCCCTCAGCCTTCCCTGCTCCAGGCTGGACAAGCCCAGCTCCCTCAGCCTCTGCTCACAGCCAAAGGGCTCCAGCCCCACCTTAAAGGCCCTTCCCGCAGCCTGCTCCAGCTGCCAGACATCTTTCCTGCCCTGGGGAACCCAAACCAGCCCCAGTGACCTGGATAATCCACGTCCTTGATGTCCTGGTCACACAGCCCTGGCCCCTTGCCCCCATATCAGGTTCTGGGGTTGATTTGTGGAACATCCTTGGGGAGGCTGTGGCTCCAGGTGGAGCAGGGAGATACAGAGGGACAGGGGACCCTGCTGGGCATGAACAGCATTGGACTTGTCTGGGGAAACTGTGAGGGGGCTGGGGCAGAGTGACCAACCCAGTGACCTCACACAGCCCTGCTGGGATGTCAGACCTTGGCCCTGTGATGTCACAGGGACAGCCTGTAATGCTCAATGACCTCGCTTAGCCCAATCTGTGATGTCATAGCCCACTCTGTGATGTATTAACACACTCTGTGATGTCATAACCCACTCTGTGATGTCATAATACACGCTGTGATGTCATAGCCCACTCTGTAATGTCATAACCCGCTCTGTGATGTCATAACCCACTCTGTGATGTCATAGCCCACTCTGTGATGTCATAACCCACTCTGTGATGTCATAACCCACTCTGTGATGTCATAGCCCACTCTGTGATGTCATAGCCCACTCTGTAATGTCATAGCCCATTCTGTGATGTCATAGCCCACTCTGTGATGTCATAACCCGCTCTGTGATGTCGTAGCT
Source organism: Erithacus rubecula (assembly GCF_903797595.1). Lineage (NCBI taxonomy): Eukaryota > Metazoa > Chordata > Aves > Passeriformes > Muscicapidae > Erithacus > Erithacus rubecula. The sequence continues at coordinate 8,149 of NW_027635656.1, read as the reverse complement.
CTCTTTGTGATGTCATAACCCACTCTGTGATGTCATAACACACTATGTGATGTCATAGCCCACTCTGTGATGTCATAATACACTCTGTGATGTCATATCCGACTCTGTTATGTCATAGCCCATTCTGTGATGTCATAATACACTCTGTCACCTCATGTTAACAGATTATAAATTGCCCACCCCAGGTGAGCTGACACAATGCTTGCTCTCCAAAACTACTGGCCTCTGCAAACCACACAATGCCCCTTGTGTAAGAAGGGGAACTGGAATTCACCAGCCTCAGTGTGCTGCCAGCTCAGCCAGGCCCACTGGAACATTGGGGTCCACGACCACCAGGGACCACCAGAGAGACCCCCAGGACAGAAGAACACACTGGGAGGGGAAATATGTTAAAGATTTTGGAGAAATGATTATCAAATGTGAGTTTAGTCCAGGACAATCAATGAATATGTTTGCAAAGTACAGAATATAAGCAGAAGCTTTCCTGTACTCAGCATGCACGGATTTGGGATGAACTATCGGCCTGATTTTTTAAGGGAAACAGTCCTTAAGAACAAAGGGCTCTGGGAAAGATGGACACACTTCAGTAAAGAGATTCAGAACGAGCAGGAGCAGCCTGTTGCAACAGCACATCCTCAGTAGGGTAAAACTGACCTGTCTCCCAATGGTCTAAAGCCAGCTCACATTCCCTATTAGAGGCTGAACAATGCAAGGCCTGGTGAATTGTGCTGCACAGGGATAGGCAGAGGCGACATGGAAGGATGTTTCCCTAGTGAGAGAAGTGCAGAGCGGGGAGGGGGCGGCCGTGGCAGGGCAGGTTTTAGCGGCCCAGGGAAGCGATGCAGCGAGCGTGGGAGAAGCTGCCGCCGACCATGGCCGGGGCCAGCGGCTTTGACACAGCTCACAGGGATGGGCTTCCCTCCGGAAAAGGCAGGGGACGGCAAGCAAGCAAAAAGTGAATCCAAAAAAATAAAAAGCACAGGATGCGTGGGCCGAGCCGTGCTAGTGCACACGTGGCAGAGAAGCAATCGTAGCTGATCAAGGGGGTGCAACTGGCGGACACCGCCGGCCCCAGTATCGGGCAGAGCCATCTTGCCCTGGCAGCCGCGGATAGGGGCAGAGCTGCTCGCCCCTCTGCCGCTCACTGCTGCGGCGCCGTCTCTGGGGGCGGCTGGCGGATGCCCTGGCCCCTGAGCTGGGTAGACCAGGCCTTCAGGGGCCACTCCGGACAGGGGCACACCTACTCACTCCGGGTCCGCCGCCGCTGCGGTGCCATCTCTGGCAGAGGTTGGCGGACGGCGCTGACCCAGAGCCGGATAGACGAGGTGTCCTCATACCGTCCTGGAGTCAGGCGAAGCCCACAGCCCCGTAATGCCCTGGAGTTGGATGGTCCTAGCAGCCCTGTCCCATCCTGTGAGGCCAGTTTCAAAACCAATAAATATTTTCGAATACTTTTTTAAAAATATACATTTTATTTAATTTTTTTTTTTTATTTTATCCTGGGGTTTTTTTTCCCCTTTTCCTTTCCCTTTTCCTTTCCCTTTTTCACTGGGGCTTGGAGGCGGCAGGGCCAGCGGCTTAGGCTGGGAGCGCAACTCAGGTACATTGAGGGAGCGGCTTTAGGGGAGGGGGAAGAGCAGGCGTGAGCAGGAGTGTGAGCGTGGTGCGAGTGCCCGGGGGCTGTGGGACGGGCAGGGCTTGCGGCGAAGGCGTGCTGGGCGGGCGGGCCAGGGCAAGGGGGCCGCTCATGGGATGGACAAGACGCGGCGCCGCTGCTCAGTGTCCAGGCTCCCGGGCCAGCAGACGGCAACAAGTCTATCCCGTGAAAGTCCTTACGAGTAAAGGCCGCAGAGGGCAACAGGTCTACCTTACCAATGGCCGTCAGAGAAAAAGGCCAGGGAAGGGTAACAGGTCTATCCTGCCATCTCTGCCCTTGGCCCCCTCTCTCACCACCACCAGCACCAGCAGTGCCAGCAGTCCCTTGCTGCGGCCGCCGCTGGCCACACATGTGGCTGTGCACTGCCCGGCCAGGCCCAGCACTCCGCGGGGTCACAGGGCCGGGGAGAGCCAGCGAGCGACAGGGAACAGAAGCACATGGCCGCAGCACTCACCGTCCTGCCCGCGGCTCCTCTCTTGGTGCTGCCGCGGCCGCGCAGCCCACCCCGCCTGCACCGTGGCTGCTGCACAACACGAGAGCCGCACGCAGCCGGCCCTGCCCAGATCCGCGTGGAGCCCGGGCGCGGCACTGCTGGGAGAGCCACGGAGGGGCAGCTCCAGCTGAGACCGGACAGGCGAGGGTGGCCGCCCGTGAGCGCCCAGCCAGGGGCGAGCAGGGGAGGAGATGGAGAGATGGAGGCAGCAGCTGCGCCCTGCATAGAAAGGCTGATGGTGCTGCAGCTGCCGCCCTGCAGCCCCTCGGCTGCTGGTGAGGGGGCCCAGCCCTGCCTGTGCAGAGAGTGAGGTGGGTCCACAGCCCACAGGCAGCCCTGGGGAAGGGATGGAGCGCTGCAGGCAGTCCCGGGGCGCTGCAGCGGGATGGAGCCTGCGGGAGAACCACTTTACTCCTTTATAGGTCACTGCTGTCAGAAAAATTCATCCACGATGCCACAGGTTTATGTCCAAAAGGGAGAAAGAGGAGTCCTGTAACTTTATTTGAATAAAGGGAGAGGTCATGGGACATTTCCCATAGGGTGTCTCAAATAATTGGGAGATGCAGCCCCCGTTGCATCCTAAATTTTCAACTGCATCACCCTCTTCTTTTTCCCCACTGGATGAGGCAATTTTAAGGTACAGAATTCCTCAACCAGCTAATCTATACCCCACTCTATTATGCACTCGTCCTTTTGTAATATACAAGAAAAAAAAGCAAAAGCTCTTCATAATTCTAGTAACTCTTTCTTCTCTTGGTCTCGGTTCAGGAATTTAACACGGCCTTGGCTGAGCAAATGTCTGTGTTGATTAGTAACAGTTTCTAGAATGAAGAGTGTCTTCTGTTACTTCACTGTCTGTAAGTCCCCAGCTTTGTCTGCAAGCAAATTCACATGGTCTGTTTGTAAAGATACAATCTTTACTCCTTTCCATCCCTCCTCTTTTTATTTTCTTTATTTTCTATTTGTCTTTACACACCATAATTGCCAGTGATTTAAGTTTTTCTTCCTGAATCATCTTTGGTTTTGCAGGTATTTGCAGTGACATCATTTTCCATCCTTTTGTAATCATTTCTGCATCAGTAGGTGTGGCTGCCACATGCATCCCCTTGATCACCTGCTGAAAGAGTTGCACTCAGCAAGGTGTTGTGCATGGTAAAAAGATGAGTGTTGCTATAGCACATAAGAGCAGAAATAGTATTCATTTAACCCATAGATTGCCAGGAAACCATGAAAACGTGTCCCATTCCCATCTTTTCCACATTTGGATGGGTGTGTGAGCTGACTTTATTTTCTTTGTTATTTGTTTGATCACATTTCCATTACCATCTCTTTGCAAACAGCAGTCTGAAAAATTGAATTTTCCACAAACTCCTCCTTCTTCTGTTAATAGATGACCTAATACCATCCAATGTTGAAATATTGCATTCCTCATTTGAGTGGACAGGTCAGCAGGAAGGTCAAGAGCTGCAGCTGTCTGTTTGGTTATTGTTTAAGAGGCAGCTTGCAACCTAATGATCCCATTCCAATTATAAATGGGTTCTCTGGCACCTGATTTTAATTCCAAGTGGCTGGTCTATATTGCAGTATGAATTTTATCTTGTGGCCATTCATCTTTTCCCCATTTTGGGTGCTCTCTCTAGCCAGAACTGCATCCATTGATTGCTTTTCTCTAGTTAAATTGTTAAATTGTTAAATTAGATTTTGATTCCTAAGTGATTTCCCTCACTTTGTGGTAGAAAAAAGAACAACAGTCAATTTAAGCCCCATTGAACAGATCCCTCAGCAGTTTGGAGGTTACCTGCAATAAGCATGTTGGCCACAAATACAATAATGCTCTTTCAAAGCCCATGTTGCATTAGCAAAAGGCCATCTGACCTTTGTCATCAATTGGTGGGTCAAAATGCAGCTTTTTTCCTGGCCCTAACAGTCCTTCAACAATAATAGCCCCACCATGGGGGTCACAATATTTGCATTTCCAAGCTTCCACATGGGCTTTCCATCTACATTTACATCTGCAAGCTGTTTGATGGGACTTGGAGCAGAACTCACTAAAAAGGGGTCAAATTCCTTTCCCGTGTTGCCATTTCTTCACTGATAATCACAAACAACATGTGCTCTGCTTGTGGAATTTTCTCATTGGCAGCTTAAAAGCTTAGTCAGAAAACCCCTTTCCCTCCCCACTGCTTTACAGCCTTCCAAATCTTTTCATTAATTATTGTAGGAACACCTTAGCCAGCTACCATTAGTGAGCTAAACAGGCATTTGATAGCATTTCCCTTGATATTTGGAATAATTCTAAGAAGGGTAATTGGGAGTCCAAACCCAATTGTTTAAACCCTAAGATATAATCAATTCACAAATGCTTTTCCTATGTAGATGGCCCTGTCCTATTTAGGCAATAAGTGCCTGTTTCAGAAAAATGAAGTCACCATGGACTTCCTTCTTTGTCCCAAATCCCATCCCACTATGGACCTCACTGAGGGTGCTGATCCACCATTACGTTCAGCTGGGTTAGACAGCCACTCTTCAGATGCTCCTGGCTCTCTCAGACCCAACAATTGTCAAGGTTAAAAACTCTCACTGCTTCTTCTCCTAAGGCTGCAAATTGATTCTTCCTCTTCTGGCCTAAACTTAGTTGTCAGTATGAAAGTAGAATTACTAAGGAAAATATTCTAGAAGTGTATTCTAATGACCTAGTCTATTTTTCACCTTGTCTTGGCACACCCATTGATAAGGATCCAGGAAAGGATGGCTGCTCCCCAGCCGAAAGAAACATCCAAGTGAGGAGCTCACAAAAGATGCTGGACAAAGGAGGAGGAAGAACTGCTGGTAAGACTGGAGGCTCAGTTCAAGGGCAAGAAAAACACCAATAAGCTTATTGCAGAGCAAATCACAAGCAAAACAGCTAAGCAAATCAGAGACAAAAGGAGATTGCTGCCCTGGAAACCATCAGAGGATGCTGATAACGATGAGACATCGCACCAGGAGAGCAGCTGCGGGTCTGAGGACAGAAGCTGGGATGAGCCATCAGTCCCAGGCAGCAGCCGTGGACAGTGGAGCTGGGAGGATCCATCCTCAGCAGAGCAGGAATTATGAGATCCCAGGGGTTTCCAGGCTGCCCAAGAGCTGTGAGCTCACGTGCAGGCACAGGGGCTCCATGGGCATATCTGAGGGTTGTCTGGGTTCCTAAAGATCTGTTTGGTCACACTCAGTCACAGGGGCTCCATGGTGACATTCCAGGGGTCCTTAATCTTCCTAAGGGTCATGAGGTGACAGTCACAGGGCTCCACAGTGACAACAGAGGTGCCAAGGAGCCAATTTGTCACAGGCAGTGGCAGGAGTGCAGTGGGGACATCCGTGTGCTCCTAAAGAACTGGGAGGTCACAGACACCCACAGGGGCTCCAGGGTGACATCCCAGGAGTGCCCAGGCTGCCAAAGGGCTGGAATGTCACAGACACTCACAGGGAGTCTCCAGGAGTGCCCAGGCTGCCAAAGGACTGGGATGTCACAGACACTCACTGGAGTTCCTGTCATGCATCCCGTGGGAGCTTCAGGCCAAGTTTATTAGAGAAGCTCTTGTTGGGTCACGAGGGGCACAAAGGACCCCCAACACCCCAATTGCTCCCCTAAACCAGGACCCCAGGCTTTCTAAACTCCTTCTTTTAGAGGAGCCTGGGAATGTTCGCTGCCGCTCCGAACCGAGCCAAGGGGCTCCTGAGCTAAAATCTCATATTACCTCTCTCGGTGGGAGAGGAGAAAAGCCGACGATTCCTGCGGGTTTCCCGTCCTGCCGTAGTCAGGCGGGTCTCCACGATGTCCCAGATGGCTCTTGACTCCGGCCGCGATCCCGGCTCTGGTCCTGGCCCCAGGTTCGCAGCCCTGGTTTTCTGGGTTTCAGTCTGCTCGGTGCAGCTCTGGCTACAAACCCCAGCACGGGCCGCACCCCGGTTAGGACAGGCCTCCAGGGTCCGTCCCGGTTTTTGCAGGCTGTCAGCTCCGAGTTTTCCCGGTGCTGTTGGTCGGTCAGAGATCGCTGAGGGCGATCCCGATCCACTCGAGTAACGATCTCTCAGTGGAACCTCCATATGTTGCCGTGGAGAAAGATACGGAGCAGCGAAAAAAACAGCAACAAGACACTCTCTTAGTTGGTGCAGGAAAGAGCAAGAAAGAGCAATTTATTAAAAGAAACCATTGCCTTAAAGAAGGCACTTCGTGCAAAGCAAAATACAGATAAATCATTGGTGAGAGGAGACATCCCTCCTCCCTGACTGTCTCATGCACCTTGCAGGTGTTTATCTCTGTTATGATTCCCTGTCTTATGTTTACAATAGAGAAAAAGTCTCAAGCTTGGGAAAAATCCTGGCTGGAGCTGGGAAAGTTTCATGGCCTCAGAAAAATACTTAGAACTTGAGAAAAAGGCCTAGCTAAAATGTGCCTAGGCCTTCAACAGTGTCCCCAACCGGGACTGGGACCGGCTGTGGGGATTGGTTGTGGCTTTAGATCTTCCCAGAGCAGAGCAGTTGCTGGCTGCTGTAAAGTTGTTTCTTGTGAAGGCCCGTCAGGCTCCAAAGGCAAAGAGCCCAAGGCTCTCCAGTCCCTGTTCAATCTCTCTGCCATAAAGTCCCGATGGAAGCAGGAGAAGCTCTCTGCTGCAAGAAGTCGAAGCTGCGGCTGGTGCAGAGTCTCCAGAGGCAGATGCTCCCTGGCCTTTCTTCTTCTGTTCTTTTCTTCATCTTCCTCTTCTTCTTCTCTCGTGTGTTGGTAGTGGTGATGATGATGGTGGTGGTGGAGGACAGAGCAAAGAGAGAGAAGCAAGAGAGAGCTCCGGATTCAATATGCGGATTTTTTTTTTGACAAATTAACCAATGAGCCAAAACCGTGAAACTGACAAATTTCTCCTTAACCTGTTAGAATTCCGTCATACTAAAGTCTACATATAACTTGTGCATATGGCGTATCTGTTCTATGTGAAGAATATATAAAATATTCCCACTGTCATTTTGTTTTGTCTAGAACTAAGTTTTTATTGTATGAATGCGCCACATTTTATAGGAGATTCCACGTCTTTACTTTTTGTGGCATTTAAAACACTTTCTACATGCTTCACACTAAGATATAAACTTCTACTTCATATCTTGCTACTTAATATTTCCAATTCCTTATACTAAAACTTATACCTCTATTTCATGTCTGAGTGGTATCCGGTATTTTAATGTTCTCAAATATTTTAAGTTAATTCTCAGCATGCTGTTCTCTTTCAGAGGGAGTCGAGAGGCTTCTCTGTTCCACTCATCCACAACCAGGAATGGGGACGGGACATGAGAGTGGGGACTGGGAAAGGGACATCGATAATGCGAATGAAAAATGGAACAGGGGAATAGGAATATGGGAACAGAAACAGGAATATGAAATATAAACTGGGGAGAAATAATGGATAAAGATTTAGAATATGGGACAGTGAACAGACATAGGGATAGGGAAACAGGATTGGGAATGGGAACTATTGGAAGGGGACTGGAAATATCGAAATGGAAATATGGGAATGTGACTGAGATCAGAATACCTATAAGGGAACAGGACAGGGAATATGGGACTGGGAATATGTGAACGGGAACCAGGCAGAGAATACAGGACAGGGAATGATACCGGGAATGGGATCTGAACTGGGACAGGGGCAAGGAGTGGTGTGAGATGGGAATGGGTGAGGGTACGGGCAGTGTACAGTGGGGAGAGGAGGATCCTGGACAGAGGAGACAGCGGGAGCGGGTCAGGGGGAAACGGGGAGGGTGTCAGGGCAGGGGATCCTTGATCCAGCTGCCCCAGAACCTTGTCAGCATCTCCCAGTGCAGCCAGAGCTGCTGGGCCTGGGGTGCCCAAAGCCCTGAGCAACCCCCAAGGAAACCTGAAGTCCCTGGAACACAGGGTCCCCCCACATCCTCTGGAAGATCCCCCTGTGTCTGCAGGCATGTCTTAGTTCAATGTCTTCATTTTTACCCAG